>NC_138764.1:15324644-15531333 GCF_965113315.1 Podarcis vaucheri
CTCAACAGCAATAGGCAGATTGCGGGCCTGGCTGCAAAGGAACCTAATTAAAATGCATCGCTTAAAGCAGAGTGGCTAGACGAATCAAAATACTATGCCAAAAGAAAAGAAAAAAGAAGAGAAAGGGGCTATATAAGTTGAAAAGGAGTGACATGTTTTCTGCTTAGCTGAACATCCAGCCTTGGAAGTCCGTGTTGCCATAGGTCTATTATGCAGTCACTGCAGAACATCCCATTGTTTCCCCAGCTGCACCAGCTCCATCCATCCTATTATTATGTCTTTATTAACAGCCAGCACAGCTATTATTATCATGGAGGCTGCGTGATTAGAACAGCACGGAAGATTTGCTAGTTACTTCCTAAAATGGAAGCTGCCAACACCCGCCTTCCCTGCCCAAAACACAGGGTAAGTTGCAGCTGTAGGTGCCTTCTTTGACTTTACTTTGTACTGCGCTGAGAGGGTTGGGTTGGGGGGCACCCAATTCAGCTGCATGATGGGAACGAGGGAACGGATGAAGGAAATCAGGCCCAAGACAAGCCTTTTCTTTACTTTTAGAAATGTTCCGCTGAAATAGATAGCAGTGTTGTTCAGAGCAGCTTATGAGTCACGGTGAAAGGGCCTTTAACCAAGAGAAGAAGAAAAGCGGGGGTTTTTTGTTTTGTTTTACCAATTGTATCCCTTTTGAGAGGGAACCCACTGTGGCCCTGCATACATATCTGCAGAGTTCTATAAAATGCAGTGGTGCCCCGCAAGACGAATGCCTCGCAAGATGGAAAACTTGCTAAACGAAAGAGTTTTCCCGTTTTGGAGGTGCTTCGCAAAACGAATTTCCTATGGCTTGCTTCGCAAGACGACAATGTCTTGCGAGTTCCTGCTGGTTTTTTTTTTCTTCCCCCGCCCCTTTTTCTAAGCCGCTAAGCCGCTTATCAGCTGATCCGATCAACAGATAAGCCGCTAAAAGCCGCTAATAGCGCTATAGCGCTAATCAGCTAATCTGTCAATGGACTTGCTTCCCAAGACGAAAAAACCGCTAGACAAAGAGAATCACAGAACGGATTCTTTTCGTCTTGCGAGGCACCACTGTGGCCCATTTATTAGTAGGTTGCGCACTGAATTAATAGTGGTACATCTACCTCTGAGCACACACAGACATGACAGCAGGAGATCAATAGCAGAAGGTTGGTCAGGGTAGGACCTCACAGCATATGAGCTGAGGGGGACCTGCGGTGGCTTCTCTGGCGATGTCTAGCAGTCAGGAGACCGCAGAAGGTCTTTGGATTTCATGTTGGTGGGCTCATCGTCAGAGGTGTCACTCTGGCTCAGACAGAAGGTAAAGGTAAAGGTAGAGGACCCCTGGACAGTTAAGTCCAGTCAAAGATGCTTTGGGGTTGCAGCGCTCATCTCGCTCTCAGGCCGAGGGAGCCAACATTTGTCCACAGACAGCTTTCCGGGTCATGTGGCCACGAGGACTAAACTGCTTATGGCGCAACAGAACACCATGATGGAAGCCAGAGTGCCCAAACACTGTTTACCTTCCTGCCGCAGTGGTACCTATTTATCTACTTTCACTGGCATGCTTTCAAACTGCTAGGTTGGCAGGAGCTGGGACAGAACAACGGGAACTCACTCCGTTGCCGGGATTCGAACTGCCGACCTTCTGATTGGCAAGTCCAAGAGGCTCAGTGGTTTAGACCACAGCGCCACCCACGTCCGTAAGGCAAGACAATGGTCCAGCTCATTCACCTGCTCACTTGCAGATGTAAAGGAGAAGTAGAGCTGTGTGTCATCAGCATATTGCTGACATTGTACTCCAAACCTCTGTGTAACCCAAGTCAGTGGTTTCATGTAGATGTTAAACAGCATAGGGGATAGAATCAAACACTGCAGAACCCCACACTGAAGGCATCACAGGGCTGAAAAACACTCCAACCAATCAACCAATCTTTATTGCAGTCAAAGACTAGACACTAGACAGCAAATTTAACAAGCAACACTTGGGAACGACCATCCAAGTAGGACCGGAACTACTGCAAAGTGCTGTCACCCACTCCTTACTCAGACAGCCATTCCGAAAAGGATACCATGGTTGATGGTACTGAAAGCCACTAAGAGGTTGAGGAGAATTAGGAGGAACACATTTCCCCTCTCTCCTGACGGGGGTCATCATACAGGGTGACCCAAGCAATTTCTGTGCCCAAACCAGGCCTAAACCCCAACTGAAATAGATCTGGAAAATCAGTTTCCTCCAAGAGATTGCCTGGATCTGGTCTGCGACCACCCGCTCTGGAACCTTGCCCAGGAAAGGAAGATTAGCAACTGTCCAGAGGTTAGTTAGATTTTTGTCATCCAGAGAAGGTTTCTTAAGGAACGGTTTTAGCACTGCCTCCTTCAAGAAGGCAAGGATCACCCCCTCTCAAAGAGGCATTGATCACGTCCCTGGTCCAGCCAGGAGTTCCCTCCCTGCTGGTTTTTATCATCCAAGAGGGGCAAGGGTCTAGAGCAGGGGTCAGCAAACCTTTTCAGCAGGGGGGCCAGTCCACTGTCCCTCAGACTATATTTTTTGGGGGGGTGGGAGTGATGGACGAATTCCTATGCCCCACAAATAACCCAGAGATGCATTTTAAATAAAAGGACACATTCTACTCACGTAAAAACATGCTGATTCCCAGACCGTCTGTGGGCCATATTTAGAGGCAATTGGGCAGGATTTGGCCCCCAGGCCTTAGTTTGCCTACCCATGGATATGATGGAACCTAGTGGGGGAATCATTCAGATTTTTCCTCCTGGCTTGTGTACAGCGTAGCCCAGGGGTCAGCAAACGTTTTCAGCAGGGGGCCGGTCCACTGTCCCTCAGAACTTGTGGGGGGCTGGACTATATTTTGTTAGGGGAAATGAACAAATTCCTATGCCCCACAAATAACCCAGAAATGCATTTTAAAGAAAAGGACACATTCTACTCATGTAAAAACACACTGATTCCCGAACAGTCTGCAGGCTGGATTTAGAGGTGATTGGGCAGGATCCGGCCCCCGGGCCTTAGTTTGCCTACCCATGGTCTAGAGCGCAAGTGGACGCCCTGATTGATCCGAGCCCCTTGTCCACATCCTCAAGCTTTTCTATCTGAAACTCATCCAGCACAGCATGACTAGACAGTGCTCTGGACACCCCATGAGATTCATTTGCTACAACAGCGGAGCCAAAATCTCAGTGGATGCAAGCGATTTTATCCTCAAAATGCTTTGCAAACAAGTCACAGCAAGCTACATTGGTTCTACCACCTCCTTTGGGCCAGCCTGTACAACCCGGAAAAGCTCTGCTGGAGGACATAATGAAGAGGCAATGGAGGCAGCATTTTTCTCAAAGCTTCCATGGCTAATTCAAAGAACTGGTTGTATTACCCAAACCACTAAGCGGCCTGCTCACTCATTGCTATCTGCTAGGAGACTCAGTGGCGTAGCGTGGGTTGTCAGCACCCGGGGCAAGGCAAGTAATTTGCACCCCCTAACCGGTGGATTTTAGCAGGGGGCAGAGATCTGCGAGTGCGAGCGCGCCCCCCCAGATGTTGCGCCCGGTGCGGCTGGCCCCCCCTGCACCCCCCACGCTACGCCACTGAGGAGACTGTCCTTCCCACATCCAGGCTGTGGAACTCTCTGCAAAGGTAGACTTGCCTTCCCCATTCCCTGGTTCTCTTCTGTCACCTTGTGAATATATTTTTATTCTGAGAGGTATCTGCCCTATTGCTAACTGCTTGTACGCTCCCTGGAATTTTAGTGATTTTTAAAACAAGCTGTCCCTGTTCTTTTTAATTGCATCCACTCCATTCTTTTAATTACTTGGTTTTTAGCATGCTTGTTGATGGGTTGTTTTTAACCTCTGACACTTTAGGTCGCATTGAGTAATGTTGTTGTTTTAAACAGAAAAAGTGGGGGATAACCTCACTTAGCTTAGCCGGTAGAGCATGAGAATCTTAAACTCAGGGATGTGGGTTCAGGCCCCACAACCCTGAGATTAAGATTCATGCATTGCAGGGAGGTTGACTAGATGACCCTCACGGTCCCTTCCAATAAAAATAAAAATACTACTGAGAAGGCTCTCTGCCTGGTTCCTCGTAGCCTCAATTTTCACAGTGAGGGAACTGCCAGAAGGCCCTCGGCGCTGGACCTCAGTGTCCTGGCAGAATGATGGGGGTGGAGGCGCTCCTTCAGGTATACTGGTCCGAAGCCGTTTAGGGCTTTCAATGTCAGCACCAACACTTTGAATTGTGCTCGGAAACATACCGGGAGCCAATGAAGATCCTGTTATATAGTTCCTGGCGGCCACTCCCAGTCACCAGTCTGGCTGCCGCATTCTGAATTAGTTGTAGTTTCTGGGTCACATTCAAAGGTAGCTCCACATAGAGCGCATTGCAGTAGTCCAAGCGGGAGATAACCAGAGCATGCACCACTCTGGCGAGACAGTCCGTGGGCAGGTAGAGTCTCAGCCTGCGTAGCAGGTGGAGCTGGTAAACAGCTGCCCTGGACACAGAATTGACCTGCACTTCCATGGACAGCTGTGAGTCCAAAATGACTCCCAGGCTGTGCTTCTGGTCCTTCAGGGGTACAGTTACCCCATTCAGGACCAGGGAGTCCCCCACATCTGCCTGCCCCCTATCCCCCCCAAAACAGTACTTCTGTCTTACCAAGATTCAAACTCAATCTGTTAGCCACCATCCATCCTCCAACCGCCTCCAGACACTCACACAGGACCTTCACTGCCCTCACTGGTTCTGAATTAAAAGAGAGGTAGAACTGGGTATCAACTGCATACTGGCATGTATCAGGGCATGTACCATTCTGGCAAGACAGTCTGTGAGCAGCTGGTAGGTTCTTAGCCTGCATACCACAGGGAGCTGGTAGACAGCTGCCCTGGACACAGAGTTAACCTGAACCTTCATGAACCAACCTTCATGGTCCAAGATGGCTCCCAGGCTGTGCTCCTGCTCCTTCAGGGGCACAGTTAACCCATTCAGGACCAGGGAGTCTCCCAACTCTATTGTTTTATTATTCTGGGTGTCTCTGATTTGGCAGCCATTTTTACAAAGTCTGTGATGCCACCATTTACTGCTGATGGAAACATAAAACGGTGCTTGAACGAGGACAAATAACTGCCTCTCTCTTACTATGTCCTGCTGAGGAAAGAAAATTCACAAATGATTGTGGAATAACATAACTTTTTTTATCTCCATAGAAAGAAGCAAGTTGGCTCTCGCTACTAGAAGCTCCATTCTGGGCAAGTTATTTGATAAACTGATCTCTGCTGGTTGAAACAAATGTGTTTTATAAGAATCAATAGTTTTTATCTGTGGGTCTTTGGTTGGTGCAACTGAGTGCACTGTAGACCAGGCATAGGCAAACTCCGGCCCTCCAGATGTTTAGGACTACAATTCCCATCATCCCTGACCACTGGTCCTGTTAGCTAGGGACGATGGGAATTGTAGTCCCAAACATCTGGAGGGCCGGAGTTTGCCTGTGCCTGCTGTAGACCTTACTGGTTTGGACACACTGAGAAAAATGTTGGTTACTTTTATTATAACAGATGAATGTTTGTCAGCGGGGGAAGAACAACCACCTCACTTTTCATTCAAAAACCCACCATAGCTCTGTGGCTGCACTTAAATTATTCCACAGCTGTGAGGACTATTTCATGTTGAAATGTAGAAAATCATGCTGAGCAGCCAGTTTCTGACAAATGTGGGTTTTGCTGAAAACATTATTTTAGGGAAAGATAGAAACAGCCAGTACAGGTGCTGATCACCTTTTGAACTAGATGAAGCAAAAGCTGGTTTCAGGATTGACCAGATTATAGAAGCTTTTCTCTACAATTTCCTTCCTGAAACACTGTGTGTCCAAATCTCTAATTCCCTTCAGACTGGCCTTCCTTGGACTAGGGACTCAGCTACAATAGTCAAAAAACAATGTTTTTAATGCCTTATAAACATGTGACACCAGATGGTGCTAGAGAGCAAAATAATTTTTTTTTAAAATCCATGTGATTTTTATGTAGCGTTCCCCCACCCCCGTTGTTATAACAATTTGATTTCTGACTTATTTATAGTGTCCCCCCCCCCATTCACCGTGTGGAGATCCACCCTAGGCCTCAAGCTGGCCCAGAGAAGGCAGCCTTTCTGAGGTCAGCTTGTCTTGACTCTCTGATTCAGTCAACATCACTGGAATTTGTTTGCAAAGCCACTGAAACAAAACAGGAGTCCACAGAGAGAGGGGGGGGGGGGACCTTTCTGATAACACTTTACTGAGGAAATTGATCAAAAACAGTGTATTCCAGGGATGGATCTTACAATTTCAGTTCTCTCCATTTCTCATTAAAAAATAAAAGAAAAATCTTCAATTCAGTTCTCCACATTTATGCAGCAATTTTTGATATATATATATATATATATATATATATATATATATATATATGAAAAAAGAATCCTCGGGAAAGTTCTTCAGCACCTTAGTGCTAATCTCTCCTAATCTTTCTGTTGTAGAATGTCACGAATTGGGCTTCCTTGCAGCTCATCTTCCATGGACCCTCCCTTTTCCTTGGTCTTCCATGACTCCTTCCAGATGGGGAAGAAGGGGTCTCGGGGTTCAGTAAAAAAACCCTTTTTTGACCTGGAACACTGTGATGGGTAGCGCTGTGGTCGAAACCACTGAGCCTCTTGGGTTTTGCCGATCAAAAGGTTGGTGGTTCGAATCCCCGCAATGGGGTGAGCTCCCGTTGCTCTGTCCAAGCTCCTGCCAACCTAGCAGTTCAAAAGCACGCCAGTGCAAGTAGATAAATAGGTACCACTGAGGCGGGAAGGTAAACAGCATTTCTGTGCGCTCTGGTTTTCATTACAGTGTTCTGTTGCGCCAGAAGCGGTTTAGTCCTACTGGCCACATGACCCGGAAAGCTGTCTGTGGACAAACGCTAGTGTGGTATAGTGGTTAAGAGCAGTAGACTCGTAATCTGGTGAACCAGGTTCTCTTCCCTGCTCCTCCACATGCGGTTGCTAGGTGACCTTGGGCTAGTCACACTTCTCTGAAGTCTCTCAGCCTCACTCACCTTACAGAGTTGTAGGGGGGAGGAAGGGAAAGGAGAACGTTAGCTGCTTTGAGACTTCTTCGGGTAGTGATAAAGCAGGATATCAAATCCAAACCCTCCTCCTTCTCCTTCTCCTCCTCCTTCTTCCCTCAGCCTGAAAACGAGACGAGTGCCGCAACCCCATAGTTGTATTTGACTGGACTTAACCGTCCAGGGGTCCTTTAGTAAAGGTAAAGGGACCCCTGACCATTAGGTCCAGTTGTGACCAACTCTGGGATTGCGGCGCTCATCTCGCTTTATTGGCTGAGGGAGCTGGTGTACACCTTCCGGGTCATGTGGCCAGCAGGACTAAGCTGCTTCTGGTGAACCAGTAAACACCGTTTACCTTCCCGCTGGAGAGGTAGCTATTTATCTACTTGCACTTTGACGTGCTTTCGAACTGCTAGGTTGGCAGGAGCACAGACCGAGCAACGGGAGCTCATCCCGTCGTGGGGATTCGAACCGCCGACATTCTGATCGGCAAGCCCTAGGCTCTGTGCTTTAACCCACAGCGCCACCCGCATCCCTCCAAGGGGTCCTTTACCTTTACCTTAAATAATGTTCTGGAACTTTTTATGCAATTCTTCTCCGGTGCTGCGCATACATAGCCATCCTATGTGTCTCCCCCATGAGTCCCAGTGAAATAACTAGCGATTGCGCTCTGGGATCTTGCACCCACAAGCTTCCACCGGCCGCAGTTTGTGCCGTGTCCCAGCTGTAGGCATTTCCCATATAGCAAAGTAACTGACAGTCAGAGTTGCCTCCTACTCCTGTCTCTTCACGCCTTGTTGGCTTCATTTCTGATGATGGATGACATGACACACGGTTCATGGGTTTGTCAGTACCTGCTCCGTAAATGACGGCAGCACTGCGAGACTGAAGGTGAAGTGACCATCTCTCCCTGCTAGCTTGAGGGATTTCTAAGATGGCAGACACTGATCAATGATTAATGTAAACCGGTAAGCGCATGGCACACACTCGCCGCCGAAAGCCTCAACGCAGAGCAGTGCCTCTGCTTCAAATCCACATGCAATCTTCTGTCCAAAGTTGGATTTTGGCTCCTGAAAATCTCTCCTTTTATTCTTGCAAGCTACGTGTTTCTTGGCCCCATGGCTGTGGAGATATAGACAGTGGCTCCCAAACAAAGTGGTCAAGTCCAGAGGTAGCTTTTGGTTTAAAATTGTTTTTATTTATTTTTACAAATGTAAAGTTGTAAAAATACCAAATACATATCCATATACAGAAATTTCTCTGAATCTCGAGACTTCCCACCGTCCCCTCCATGGGTTCTATTGTCAACATTTTTCAACTGCATAGTATGTTATAATCTACATTTTGTATCTGTCCATATTGTCCATAGTGTTTGTTATATTACAAGTGTTATTGCAATCCTGCTAATATTTCCATCTGTTTACAGTGGTCTCCTAAATAAATTATAATTTTTTTTTCATTCTTTCTTAAAGTTTTTGTCCTCTTGTTTCCTGAGCTTTCTGGTCAGTTTTGCCATTTCGGCGTAGTCCAACAGCTCAGTTTGCCATTTCTCTCTGGTAAGGACTCTTTCTTCTTCCCATCTCTAGGCTAGTAGCATCCGTGCGTCTGTCATCGAATACATGAAAAGTCTTTTCTGCTCCTTTGGGATATCGGTACCTACAATTCCTAGCAAGAAAGCTTCTGGTTTGTTTGTTTTTTAAGAAAAGTTATTTTAAACATTTTTCCCCCAATTCATTATACATCATTTCCCAGAATGCTTTTATTACTTTGCACGTCCACCACATATGATAATAGGTGCCTGCTTTTTCTTTACATTTCCAGCAGGTATTTGTGCTTGTTTTATACATTTTTGCTAACTTACTAAGAGTCAAATACCACCGGTACATCATTTTCATATAATTTTCTTTCAGCTTGCAACATGCCAAGAAATTCAAGTCTGTTTTCCATAACCTTTCCCAGTCTGAAAGCTGAATATTATGCACCGAAGTGGGTCCAGAGGTAGGTTTTTCTGCCGCTTCCCTTGAACACCCCTGGCCTGATCACTCTTCCTTTCCTCCTGCATCTGTGTTGCTCTTTGACGAAGAAATGAGCTCAAAAGTGAACCTTCGTCTTCTGAATCAAGCTTATTTTTCCTATAAATCTTTCTCTATGCCACCCCATCTCCCTTCCAAGTCTTGAGTTTGTTTGTCTTGAATGATCCCGGCAGAAGCTACTCAGAGCCCACATCTCAGCAGCAGTGCCCAGCTCACTGCCCGCCTGACCCCCACTTCCATTGGGAAAGACTAGTGTGGGGTTGCGGGTGACTCCAAAGAGCTGGAACTTCTGGCTCCTAGTCACTTAAGGAAATTATTTTTAGGGAGGAACTTGGGGGCAAGAGCTCCCCTAAATAGGAGGTTCATCATGTTAGTGATACCTCTGAGTCACACCTGTGCTAGTGGCAACAACACAAAAGGTCTGTTAAACAAGGTTTAAGAAGGTAGGGTGCTTCATAGAGCATCTTCTTTCACTGCTCTGTGAAGGACGTCCTTCCCTCTGCTAAACCTCGGTGGAATCTACACGCATATAAAAAAAACGCTTTGAAAAATACTTTCCAAAAAAACGTTTTGAAAAATATATTGAATTTGCCATAGCTCACCGTCGCCATCTAGTGTCTCATTGCTATGGCAAATTCAATATATTTTTTTCAAAATGTTTTTTTAAAAGCATTTTTCAAAGTGTTTTTTTATATGCATGTAGATTCCACCTAAGTGCAAAGCTGAACGGAGAGCGTGGATGTCGGCACATCGCACAGAGGCAGAAAAATGTCCGGCGTTTTCCATTTGCGGAGCTGGCAAAGAGCACAGAAGACAAGGAAGAGGAGGTCTTATGCATCCCTTCTCAAAGCGCTGTGACTGGAGACCCCTGGCAAAACCACTCCCTCTGCTTAGAAACTAGACCTGTCATTCACAACTCTCGCTCCCCCACCACGGTGTTCTCCTTATACGGCAAGCTTGGGGAGAAATGTTCCAAATCTTGCGGACATACTGTCTGCACATTTTATTTTTAAATATTTGAATCTACAGATCACTCTGAGTCACTACAGAGGTCCCTGCTTCAGTTCAGGGTGCTTTGTGGAGATCTTGCTTCAGACAAACCCCCAACCCCAAAGCTTCCGTTCAGGATTTCTTCAAATCCAGTGCCCATCCTTAGCAGCAGAAAACCATGGGGTTTAAGTGACGGAATTTGGGGTGCTATTCTAGCACATAGTTCTTTCATACCATTTACATGAGTGAGTCACAGGGGAGCAGAAACAGGTGAGTATGGAAGAAGAAGAAGAAGAAGAAGAAGAAGAAGAAGAAGAAGAAGAAGAAGAAGAAGAGTAGTAGTAGTAGTAGTAGTAGTAGTAGTTTGGATTTGATATCCCGCTTTATCACTACCCGAAGGAGTCTCAAAGCGGCTAACAATCTCCTTTTCCCTTCCTCCCCCACAACAAACACTCTGTGAGGTGAGTGGGGCTGAGAGAAGTATGACTAGCCCAAGGTCACCCAGCAGCTGCATGTGGAGGAGCGGGAAAGCGAACCCGGTTCACCGGATTACGAGTCTACCGCTCTTAACCACTACACCACACTGGCTCTGGGCATCTGAATCATGTTCACCAAGTGTGAATTAAACATAATGGGGCATGCTCAAAAAGCCACAGTTCCATAATGGAGCAGTGTGAAAAGAGCACTGGAAAAACAGGACAGAAGCCCTAGCGTTATAATGAGGAAAGTGAACGCAGTCTTCCTCGTGTCCGAATGCACCCTTAGTTAACCTGTCAGTGGCAGCCCTTTTCTCTATCAAAATGGCCCTGGGGGAAATGAGAGCCCTGCTCTTGCGCCACGAGCCATTTGACTTAAGTGGGCAGAATTATTACTTCTGCAATGCAGTCTGTTGATGACTGATTTATCAAGCTCTGCTCTTGGTGGTCTCGGTTTGACCTGAACGCTTGAGTATCTCGGTGCTCCCAAATGTTGCCGTTGATCACATGACACTCGTAATAGCTTTTCCTGGAAGGAAGTCTGCTGTGGCGGGAACCGACGGCTGCTTTTTTAGCATATAACAACCTCTGCAGAAGGGTCTTTTTCTTTTTTCTTTTCCCCCGTTTATAACTCCAAGCAGCCTCTACATTAACAGCCAGAGAGC
This sequence comes from Podarcis vaucheri, assembly GCF_965113315.1. Classification (NCBI taxonomy): domain Eukaryota; kingdom Metazoa; phylum Chordata; class Lepidosauria; order Squamata; family Lacertidae; genus Podarcis; species Podarcis vaucheri. The sequence continues at coordinate 15,335,904 of NC_138764.1, forward strand.
TTTCTCTTGTGGCCAGGGAGTTAATGGCTTTAGGTTATTTGTAGTTATCTGGATTTCAGATTGACACCATAAATATTCAAACTCTGAACCCGGCTGGATGCAGCTGCTCCTGACTTTTGTATGACCTAGCTGGAAACTTTAAATCAGCTGCCTGCTTGACTTTCAAGGGAACAAAACAGTCCAGACCTACCAGATAGCATCTCCTCCGTGTTTTATTACCTCCAGAAGACCTCACTGCAGGATGGACTCAGATGGAAGCTTCCCTAAAGGACGCAGCGTGCTTTGTTAGCATTGCGGAGTCATTAAGATTTCCATTTGGGAATATGGGTGTCCTAGATTGTGGCTACATGCAGGATTTATAATAGAAAACATACATGATTAATATACAAGGAACAATTTGAAAACAGTCCAGATGCAAAAGCAGCCACACATTATTAATGGGCTAGCAGAGATCTCTATCAGTGGCTTTTCTGTTCACAAGATCTTGGGGGAGGGAGACGGGAGAAGTTGTGTGTGTGTGTGCATTTGTCTTTTGAGAGAGATACATGGGGCTTTGCGGTATAGGAGACTCTGCCTCTGAGAGATGCTCCAGCTGTTGGGAGTCACATGCCTGCACTATAAAATGCTGACTGGGTGATACGTGAAAAAGATGCGGCTGCCTTGCTGAGATGGGGAGCGTCACTGCATTTTGGTACATCTTTGTCTCAGAGAGCACGGCCCCTTCACTTTATCTTGCGGTTTTGCCTAGAGCAGTGTTTCCCAACCGGTGTTCCGCGGCACACGAGTGTGCCGTGAGACGTTGCCTTGTGTGCCGCGAGATGCCTGGAGGGAGGCGGGCGAGTCGGGCGGCGAGAGGCGGGGCGGCGGCGGCGAGGAGAGGCCGCGCCTCCTGCTGCTGCCTGGCGCTCCTCCTCGCAGCCGGCAGCGCTGCCTGGGCGCCTCCGCGCGAATCTGCCTCGCTGGGTTTGGTCTCCCAGCAGAGACGGGTCACACGCGCCCCTCCCTCCCTCCCTCAGCCTGCGCGGAGGGAGAGCCAGAGAGAGGCATCGCTCCTGCGCTCCGAGGCGGATTGAGCGCAGCTGAGAGAAGCCTTTCGAGGAGCTGCCGTGTCCCCTGGAAACCCCCTTCCCAGCTCTGCCTGCCTGCCTGCCCAAAGCTTGGAGGTTCCCCGGCAAGGGGGAGGGAAAAAACTTTCACTTTTGTGCGTCCCTCCCGGCGTGACGCTGCGCGCTGACGTCACGGGGCGGGGCTTTAATGGTGGTGTGCCGCGAGATTTTTTTTCAGTAAACAGGTGTGCCGTTGCCCAAAAACGTTTGGGAAACACTGGCCTAGAGATCAAAATGGGGCTGGCAAAACCAAATCTGCCATAAATATCTGCCTTTTGATGAAGCAACAGCAAAAACATATGCAAATAAATATGATATATTTCCCAAACAGCTGTATCATAAGCTGTAAAAGTACGGTGGTACCTCGGGTTAAGTACTTAATTCATTCCGGAGGTCCGTTCTTAACCTGAAACTGTTCTCAACCTGAAGCACCACTTTAGCTAATGGGGCCTCCTGCTGCTGCGCCGCTGGCGCACGATTTCTGTTCTCATCCTGAAGCAAAGTTCTTAATCTAAAGCACTATTTCTGGGTTAGTGGAGTCTGTAACCTGAAGCGTATGTAACCTGAAGCATTTGTAACCCGAGGTACCATTGTAAAAGGTAAAGGATCCCTGGACAGTTAGGTCCAGTCAAAGGCAACTATGGGGTTGCAGCGTTCATCTTGTTTTCTGGCCAAGGGAGCTGGCATTTGTCCACAGAAAGCTTTCCAGATCATGTGGCCAGCAGGACTAAACCGCTTCTGGTGCAATGAAACACTGTAATGGAAGCCAAAGCGCATTGAAATGCTGTTCACCTTCCCGCTACAGCGGTAACTATTTATCTACTTGCGCTGGTGTGCTTTCAAACTGCTAGGTTGGCAGGAGCTGGGACCGAGCAACGGGAGCTCACCCCGTCATGGGGATTCGAACCACCGACCTTCTGATCGGCAAGCCTAAGAGGCTCAGTGGATATGCCTGGATTGTGCCCATTGATGATAACCAGGACTGATTATGTGGCCTAGGACCCTCATACTTATGGTACTGCCTCTCCTGGTATGTCCCACAGAGGACCCTAAGGTCCATGAATAATCATAGTTTAGAGGTCCCGGGCCCTAAGGGAGTCAGACTATCCTCCACCAGGGCCAGGGCCTTTTCAGTGATGGCTCTGACCTGGTGGAATGCTCTGTCCCACGAGACCAGGGCCCTGCAGGCCTTGATCTCCTTCCGCAGGGCCTGTAAGACAGAGCTATTCCACCTGGCCTTCAATTTGAATTAGCCTGATCCTCTATTCCCTTCTCCCTTTCCTCTTCTCTGACAAAACCCTTTCTGGGGCCCCACATTTAAATTCTTCCCTGGTCTCCTTGCTGGCCCTAGTAGGACCAACTTGGCCAGTTAGTCATGGTGATCATTTGGTGTCTACTGACTGGGTCCCCCACCCCAAAAAAATGACCCCTGAACTTTTGAATTTTATTGATATTGACGCTGCATTTTATGTTGTATTTTATGCTGTTTTTAAGTCGCATTTTAGTCAATGTTTTATATTGCTGTTAGCCGCCCTGAGCCCGGTTTTTAAACCGGGAAGGGCAGGGTATAAATAAAAAAATATTATTTATTATTATCATTTGGTATGTAGAGTGGCACATTATGCCGTCCTGTGGGGTCTCGTATTGTGAGGGGTGGGCTACCCAGTGTCACTGGCGAATGGCACATTCTGCCTTCCCTGCAAAAGTCTCTTCCAAGAGGGGCATTCTCCCCCCCCCCATGAATCCTTGCCAACTGTTCATTGGTATGAGATACAAAGCAGAAAGTGGGGGTGAGCGAAGGCAGATTGCTGTGCCAATGGGATCTGAGGCCCCCTCGACCCACCCCTGGAACACCCCATTATGGGGCTTGCAGCTGCTGGCAGCACTTTTGCCTGTTCAGGTGTAAGGGAGAGCTCTGAAAAGGCGGAATGAGACCAGTGCCAATCCGCTGGCAGGGCCAATCCACACACACACACCCCCAGCCTAGTGTTGCTGTTGTTGTTGCTGCTGTTTTTAAAATTTATTTATTTGATATACCGCCCTATACCCAGAGGTCTCAGGGCGGTTCACAGAAAAGATCACAATATACCATATTTTTCGCTCTATAACACACACCCGACCATAACATGCACGTACTTTTTAGAGGAGGAAAATCCATAGGCATGCCACCCGTAGGCATTCCCTCCATAACACGCACAGACATTTCCCCTTACTTTTTAGGAGGAAAAAAGTGAGTGTTATGGTGCAAAAAATACGGTATATATAGTCATATATAGTGAGCCAGTTTGGTGTAGTGGTTAGGAGCGGTGGTCTCGTAATCTGGTGATCCAGGTTCGATTCCCTGTTCCTCCACATGCAGTTGCTGGGTGATCTTGGGCTAGTCACACTTCTCTGAAGTCGCTCAGCCTCACTCACCTCCGATCAAAAGGTTGGTGGTTCGAATCCCCACAATGGGGTGAGCTCCCGTTGCTCTGTCCCAGCTCCTGCCAACCTAGCAGTTTGAAAGCACGCCAGTGCAAGTAGATAAATAGGTACCACTGCGGCGGGAAGGTAAATGGCATTTCCGGGCACTCTGGTTTCCATTACAGTGTTCTGTTGCGCCAGAAGTTTAGTCCTACTGGTCACATGACCCGGAAAGCTGTCTGTGGACAAATGCCAGTGTGGTACAGTGGTTAAGAGCAGTGGACTCGTAATCTGGTGAACTGGGTTCGCGTCTCCGCTCCTCCACATGCGGCTGCTGGGTGACCTTGGGCTAGTCACACTTCTCTGAAGTCTCTCAGCCTCACTCACCTCACAGAGTGTTTGTTGTGGGGGAGGAAGGGAAAGGAGAATGTTAGCTGCTTTGAGACTCCTTCGGGTAGTGATAAAGCGGGATATCAAATCCAAACTCTTCTTCGTACCTCGGGATAAATGTGCTTCAGGTTAAGTATTTTCAGGTTGCGCTCCACAGTGACCCAGAAGTAACGGAGCTCATTACTTCCAGTTTTCACAACGTGCGCATGTGCAGATGGTCAAAATGATGTCACGCACATGCGCGGAAGTGGAAAACATGACCTGCGCACGCGCATACGTGGGTTGCGTTTGCTTCAGGATGCGAACGGGGCTGCGGAATGGATCCCGTTCGCATCCTGAGGTACCACTATAATCAGAATAAAAACAATAACCCAAAAACACACACACACCAAAAGAGCCACGTTTTAAACGGGCATAGGATGTCAATCAGGTCAACCAAAGGCCTGGTTAAAAAGTAACATTTTTGCCTGGCGCCTAAAGGTGTACAGTGGTACCTCAGGTTACAGACGCTGAAGGTTACAGACTCTGCTAACCCAGGAATAGTACCTCAGGTTAAGAACTTTGCTTCAGGATGAGAACAGAAATCACATGGCGGTGGCGGGAGGCCCCATCAGCTAAAGTGGTACCTCAGGTTAAGAACAATTTCAGGTTAAGAATGGACCTCCAGAACAAATTAAGTTCTTAACCCAAGGCACCACTGTATATTGAAGGCACCAGGCGAACTTCCCTGGTGAGAGCATTCCACAGACGGGGAGCCACTGCAGAGAAGGCCCTGTTCTCGTGTTGCCACCCTCCAGATGTCTCGAGGAGGAGGCACCCGAAGGAGGGCGTCAGATGATGATCTCAAGGTCTGATAGGTTCATAGGGAAAGAGGCAGTCCTTGAGGTATTGCAGTCCTGAGCCGTTTAAGGCTTGATAGGTCAAAACCAGCACTTTGAATTGGGCCCAGAAACTAATCGGTAGCCAGTGCAGTCAGACCAGGATCTCGTATGCTCAAACCGTCTTGCTCCAGTGAGCAACCTGGCCCCTGAATTGTGCACTAGCTGAAGTTTCCGAACTGTCTTCAAAGGCAGCCCTACATATAACGCATTGCAGTAATCTAACCTTGAGGTTACCAGAGCATGGACAACAGTACAGTGGTACCTCAGGTTAAGTATTTAATTCGTTCCGGAGGTCCGTACTTAACCTGAAACTGTTCTTAACCTGAAGCACCACTTTAGCTAATGGGGCCTCCTGCTGCTGCCACGTTGCCGAGCCCGATTTCTGTTCTTATCTGAAGCAATGTTCTTAACCTGAAGCACTATTTCTGGGTTAGCGGAGTGTGTAACCTGAAGCGTATGTAACCAGAAGTACCACTGTAGTTAGTCTATCCCTGTTCAGATAGGGGCTGAAGCTGATGGAAGGCACTCTGAGCCACTGAGGCCACCTGAGCCTCGTGTGACAGCAAAGGATCCAGGAGTACCCCCAAGCTACGAACCTGCTCCTTTGGGGGGAAGTGTAACCCCATCAAAAGCAGATGACCTCCCACCCATTTGGTCTAGGGAACATCCCACTAACAGAGCTAAGAGCATTCCCGGCTATCATCAAGCATGCATGTATCTGCATAGACAGTCTCCTGGATTCTGTTTTTGGTCATGCCTGAGATGCTAGCTAGATACAGGTGGACACCTCGACCCGGCCGTTTAAGAGTTGCTTAAGCCTGGAGCTCCGAAGGATCTCAGTCAAAGTGCCAGGTGTTCCTTCACTGTAGGGCAAAACCGCTAAAATAATTTTGCTTATTATGGGAGGAATGGAGCACAAACTTCTTGAGAACAAGATGTAAGTGGCAGAACTCAGGTTCTCTCACACCTCAGAGACTTCAATTTGTCTCTCTTTATCTGCGTGGTTATTGCTGTGTTTGAAAGATAAGAATGAGTTCGGACTGATACACCGGGGTGGTTAATGTGCATTTTGCAGATCACTAGGTGCTTGAGTAGGCCCACGGAAAGGGAGTTCTCCCATCAAAAGAAGAGCATTCTCACTGACTGCAGGATCCCTGTATCCTGGCAACCTGGAGAGCCCTGTTTTGTCACTGTTTCTAGAATGTTTTGACTGTTTTAGAATAATGGGGCATCATTTGATTTTGTTGAAGGTGGCATTGTTGCTGTTTCGGATATCTTTTTTTGGTATCTTTATTGGTTGTATACTTTTTGATGCTTTATTTATGGCCACTTTTGTTATGTGTTGTAAACAAAAATCAGCCCTTTTCCCCCTTATGGGGTATCCAGGAGCCTATATAGAGTCCTTAGGTAGGCTCTCTATCAGTAGGAAAAAATAACAGAGGCCAACCAGAGAATATTGAGAAGCAAAGCAGCTAGTAAGCCTGATCTTTGTTGATCTGTTGCAACAGGGTGCTCCCCTCACACGCAGGAAAGGAGGAGGACTCCGAACAAAGGTGTGCCTGCCCTTATATAGATGTTTTAAATTCCTTCCCTGGAGTCCAAGACCACCCCCAGACACATCATACCTACATCACAGAAAGGGAGATCTACAGCAGAAATCTGAGTGCTTTGTTTACTTCCTGTCTGCCAGGTTACCTGTTTAATGGTCACTTGACTGGATTGCCTGGGGTGCCTGGCCAGTCTTTTGTAATAATAAATACCGTATTTTTCGTTCCATAGGACGCACATTTCCCCCTCCAAAAATTAAGGGGAAATGTGTGTGCGTCCTATAGAGCGAATGCAGGCTGCGCCGCTAAGCCCAAAGCCAGAACAGGAAGACGGAGCACTGCGGAGCGCTCTGTCTCGCGGTTCTAGCTTGGGGATGGCTGCGCGCAAAGCCTCTCCAGGGCAGCGGGGTACCTTCACCCCGCCGTCCTGCAGAGGCTAGCAAGGCTGTTCCCAAGCCAGAACAGTGAGACGGAGGGCTCCGTCTCCCTGCTCTAGCTTGGGGATGGCTGCGCGCAAAGCCTCTCCAGAGCAGCGGGGTGCCTTCACCCCGCTGTCCTGCAGAAGCTAGCAAGGCTGTTCCCAAGCCAGAACAGCGAGACGGAGGGCTCCGTCTTGCTGTTCTAGCTTGGGGATGGCAGCACGCAAACCTCTGCAGGGCAGCAGGGCACTGCGCTCCAAAGGCTTCAGGGATATTTGAAGCTGGCGGTGGGGGAAAGCAGTGCTTCCCTCCACCGCCAGCCCCACAAGCTCTGATGAATGTACCTTGAACGCACCTTGTTTTAGAGGGGGAGAACAAGAAAATTTTTTTTCCCCTTGTTCTCCCCCTCCTATGGTCCGGTGCGTCCAATGGAACGAAAAATACGGTACTTAGTTCCTGAGCCCGGTCACAGCCTCACACCCTATTTATATCTTAAATGTGCCCTTAAGACAGGATTTGTGAAGGAAAAGACAGTGGGGAGGCTTTTCCATTTTCCTTTGACCTTGCAGAGAAAACATTTGGTCAGTTTGGGAATCAAAAATGGCTTCAGGTCAGTCTTCCTGTGCTGATCTATGTACTGGCTTGGTTGGTACACTTATGAACATTTAACATATATCGAAGACCTCAAAATTCCTATCACATATCTTTGCAATTATGTAATTATTTTCATGTTGTAAGTCGCCTCGAGCATGGTTCTTGCTATGGAAAGGTGGCATATTATTAAAATAATGTACGTAGTGGATGTGTTTGCCATCTTGCGCTTCTTGGGGAGGAAGAGCAGGATATAATTGAATTTAATAATAATTAATAAAAAGCAAGAAGGTGTTAAAGTAAGTTAAAGCACCTGTCAGCCTGAGGGCCAAGTCATGTATTATAGCCATATCCTCCAAGTGTCCCAATTTTGAGGGACAGTCCCGGAATTACAGAGGCCATCCCAGTTTCTGATTTCATCCCAGAATATCCCGGTTTTCCTTTGTGCTCCCTGCCATATCCTGGAGAACAATTAAAAGTGGGCGGGGGTGTAGGTGCAAAAACGGAGTCCTGTTTCTATGGGGGGGGGGAATATCTGCACCAAATGAAAGTAATGGTGAAGCTGGCATATGAAATCCTTCCTATATTTCTGAAGGAAAAGGTCCCAATCCGCTTTAAATTCTTTAATTGCAAAGCTTCCGCAGCCAGCGATTTCTTAGGAAACACAGGGAGTGTTTCTTCCTTTATTGTAAATGGAGCCTTACACTGTCTCCTCAGAAGTAGTAAGTCCCACTGAATTCAATGGAGTTTACTCCCAGGTAACTGCTCCTGCCAACCTAGCAGTTCAAAAGCACGCAGTGCAAGTAGATAAATAGGTACCGCTCTGGCAGGAAGGTAAACGGCATTTCCATGCGCTGCTCTGGTTCGCCAGAAGCGGCTTAGTCATGCCGGTACCTATTTATCTATTTGCACTTTGACGTGTTTTCGAACTGCTAGGTTAGCAGGAGCAGGGACCGAGCAACGGGAGCTCACCCCGTCGTGGGGATTCAAACCACCAACCTTCTGAGCAGCAAGTCCTAGGCTCTGTGGTTTAACCCACAGCGCCATCCCGCGAGGTAGGTAGGAGAGGTTCAGATTGGCTCAAGGTGACTGATGTCGATGTGCAGGTGCCGTCTATGCGTGCAGCGAGATCGAACGTGGGAGAAGCTTCTGTCTCCCTATCCTTTGCATAAACGTTGGCGGGTGTGCCTGCCAAGATAAGGGACTGTAGTGATCTTGTGTGATGCTAAGGGGCTGCCAGCGGGCATTCAGCTCGCCGTAGGGCTAGTGACTATTTGCGTTCCTTATTTATGGCAAGGACCATTCACCACATGCAAAACGAAAGCCTAGAAGGGGCCATGGCTCAGGCCTTGGCATTTCCTGTTTAAAAAATATTTCTGGTAATAGAGCAGGGAGAGAGACAGGCCCCAGAGACCCATTGCCAGTAAAAGCAGAAGTGGATGGGATGCAGCTGTCATTCATGTGTTTGCACAATTCACGTACAAAGTGGGGCTGGGAGAAGGAGCATTGCTCTAACAGGGCACAGAGTGTTCAGGAGAGGCATGTCGATGTCTTCCCCAACCCAAACCTTTCCTCATCCAATCCAGCTGCTCTAAGGCCCCTTTTCCCTTCCTAGCTGATAGCAGAAGCGAATTGCATATAGCGACTGTTGTAAGAATTATAAGGTCTAAGATATAAAATAAGGTAAAGGTAAAGGGACCCCTGACCATTAGGTCCAGTTGTGACCGACTCGGGTTGCGGCGCTCATCTCGCTTTACTGGCCAAGGGAGCCAAAGTACAGCTTCCGGGTTATGTGGCCAGCATGACTAAGCCGCTTCTGGCGAACCAGAGCAGCGCACAGAAATGCCGTTTACCTTCCCGCTGGAGTAGTACCTATTTATCTACTTGCACTTTTGACGTGCTTTTGAACTGCTAGGTTGGCAGGAGCAGGGACCGAGCAACGGGAGCTCACCCCATTGCTGGGATTCGAACCGCCGAACTTCTGATCGGCAAGTTGTAGGCTCTGTGGTTTAACCCACAGCGCCACCCACGTCCCTTAAGATATAAAATAAATATTCATAAATGTACCGGGCAAACACATACATAAATATATAAACCACATGTCTGAATCAGTATAGGAATAGTCCAAAAACCATTTTGTCTCTCCCAAATTGACTTCAAATGTTTCTGTGCAAGGACAAAGGAGGTGGGAAAACCATTCTCTCTGTGCTCACAAATCCTGTCTTAAGGGGTTTCTGTGTAGGAATAGGGTGAGCCTGTAACCTGGATTCAGGAACTGAGTATTTACCATCACAAAGGAATCGCCAGACTGCCCAAATAAGGTAATCAGTGAATATTCTCAGGCAACCTGGCAGACAGGTTTTCTGCTGTAGAGCGCCTCTTCTGTGATGTATGTATTGGGGGGAGTGGTCTTGAGCTAGAGGGTGGCAATTTCAAAAAGTCTAAATGAGGGCTGGCACACCATTGTTCTGGGTGCCTCCTCCCTCCTGCGTGTGGTGAGTGAGGACCCTGTTGCAACAGTTTAATAAAGATCAGGCTTACTAGCTGCTTTGCTTCTCAATATTCTCTGGTTGGCCTCTGTTATTTTCTCCTACTGATTTGTTGTTGTTGTTGTTTAGACTCTTCGTGACCCCATGGACCAGAGCACGCCAGGCACTCATGTCTTCCACTGCCTCCCGCAGTTTGGTCAGACTCATGTTTGTAGCTTCGAGAACACTATCCAACCATCTCGTCCTCTGTCATCCCCTTCTCCTTGGGCCCTCCATCTTTCCCAACATCAGGGTCTTTTCCAGCAAGTCTTCCCTTCTCATGAGGTGGCCAAAGTATTGGAGCCTCAGCTTCAGGATCTGTCCTTCCAGTGAGCACTCAGGGCTGATTTCCTTCAGAATGGATAGGTTTGATCTTCTTGCAGTCCATGGGACTCTCAAGAGTCTCCTCCAGCACCATAATTCAAAAGCATCAATTCTTCAGCGATCAGCCTTCTTTATGGTCCAGTTTTCACTTCTATACATCACTACTGGGAAAACCTCCTACTGATAGAGAACCTACAAAAGGACTCTCTATGGGCTCTTGGGTACCCCATAAGGGACAGGGAGCAGTCCCCCCCCCGCCCTTATAACACAACCGACTGCAGGAAGATAAGGCACAGGAGGCAGGGGCAAAACTAGCCTTTATTTCACCTGGGTCAAAGATCCTGTTTGGCACCACTGTGCTGCTTGGGCTTGCCAATCGAAAGGTCAGAGGTTTGAATCCCCACGACAGGGTGAGCTCCGGTTTTTCGGTCCCAGCTCCTGCCAACCTAGCAGTTCGAAATAACACAGTGAAAGTAGATAAATAGGTACCACTCCGGTGGGAAGGTAAACGGCGTTTCCGTGCACTGCTCTGGTTCGCCAGAAGTGACTTAGTCATGCTGGCCACGTGACCCAGAAGCTGTACTCCGGCTCCCTCGGCCAACAAAACGAGATGAGCGCCACAATCCCAGAGTCGGCCACAAATGGACCTAATGGTCAGGAGTCCCTTTACCTTTACCTTTTACCAGCGGGAAGGTAAACAGTGTTTCCGTGCACTGTTCTGGTTTCACCAGAAGCGACTTGCTGTCATGCTGGCCATATGACCCAGAAAAACTGTCTGAGGACAAACGCCGGCTCCCTCAGCCTGTAAAGCAAGATGAGTGCCGCAACCCCAGAGTCGTTTGCGACTGGACCTAATGGTCAGGGGTCCCTTTACCTTTACCTTTACTAGGTGCATTTGTGTACACACACACAAACTGAGAGCTTCAATGACACCCCTGGGGAGACTTCACATGGGGCAAAAAAACCCCCACCCCATAGCTACGTCTCCGACAGGAGGGGACAGAATTCAATGTCTCTGTCCTGCGTTCTCTTTCTACTGCTGAAGTAAGACTTCCCCGTGGTTTTATGTAGAGAGCTGAAGACACCATGGGTCTGCCAACATCACATTTAGCTTGGCCTAAAAGTTGACAATGGGACGCAGGTGGCGCTGTGGTCTAAACCACAGAGCCTAGGACTTGCTAATCAGAAGGCTGGCGGTTCGAATCCCTGCAACAGGGTGAGCTCCCGTTGCTCGGTCCCAGCTCCTGCCCACCTAGCAGTTCGAAAGCACATCAAAGTGCAGGTAGATAAATAGGTACCGCTCCGGCAGGAAGGTAAACGGCGTTTCCATGCACTGATCTGGTTCGCCAGAAGTGGCTTAGTCCTGCTGGCCACATGACCCAGAAAAACTCGGCCAGTAAAGTGAGGTGAGTGCTGCAACCCCAGAGTCGTCCGCGACTGGGCCTAATGGTTACCTTTTTAAAAGTTGACAATACCAGACTACATCTAGCCTCATCTTCAGATAGGAATGAGATAGCCATGGAGAGTGAATGCAGTCGCCATTGAGTCATATTTTTAGCTAAGGCACCCAGAAAATCCTGGGCGCCATTTAAAAATGTGCCAACAGGAAAATGCTAAGGAATCCCAGGGACTGGTGGCTTAAAACGGCCTTTGCCGACCTGGTGCCCTCCAGATGATTTGAGGCTACAACTCCCACTAGTCCCAAAACATATGGAGGGCATCAAATTGGTGAAGGCTGGCTTAGGTCTTTTCTTTTGAGCTGCAACTTCAGAATAAGTCGAACGTTCTTGGAAGTTTGACTTCTGTAGTGCAAATTGTTGCAAGATTAGTCTCAGTGCATCCAAGCAAAGATGGTTCTATAAGTCCCGAGAAATTGATGGGGAAACCCAGCCAGATTGTGGGGGCATAAATAAATAAATTATTATTATTATTATTATTATTATTATTATTATTATTACTACTACTACTACTACTACTACTACTACTACTACTGTGGAGCTGCCCAAAAGACTATTAGGCTGCACTTGCATAGTTCAGGCAGAGGAGAATCCTTGAGTTCAGTGTTTAGAATGAAAATTTCAAATTATTATTATATATTAAATTTATATACCAATTATTACATATTAAATATATATATACCAATTTATATACCAATTATATACCGATTGCAGGACGGTTAATAATAATAATAATAATAATAATAATAATAATAATAATAATAATAATATATTTATACCTCGCCCTCCCTGGCCAGAGCCGGGCTCAGGGCAGCTAACACCAGTAAAATGACAATAAAAACATAATAGGGGAAAAACCCCAATTTAAAATACAGGTTAGAATGCAATTTAAAATGCAGCCTCATTTTAAAAGTAGCCCATGGATCACAACCATAAGGGGAGGGAAAACATAAGGGTCAGACTGAGTCCAAACCAAAGGCCAGGCGGAACAGCTCTGTCTTGCAGGCCAGGCGGAAAGATGTCAAGTCCCGCAGGGCCCTAGTCTCTTGCGACAGAGCGTTCCACTAAGTTGGGGCCAGTACTGAAAAGGCCCAGGCCCTAGTTGAGACCAATCTAACCACCTTGTGACTTGGGACCTCCAAAGTGTTGTCATTTGTGGGCCTTAAGGTTCTCCACGGGGCATACCAGGAGAGGCGGTCCCATACGTATGTGGGTTCTTGTGTAGAGAAATACAAAAGACATAGTGTAAGAATAATGACAAAACCACCACAGATTGAACTTTGGCAGAGTTCATTACATTGATGTGTCCTGGAGGGGGGTGAGTTGGGATTTGGTTTTTGTAGTCTTTTCTTTCTTTCTTTTTTTGGGTTATTGTTATATATTGGAAATCAATAAAACTATATTAAAACAGCAACAGAAACATCTGGGACTTTTCGGCTGAGGGAAAATGTGAGTAAGAGGCAACAAGAAATAAGTTTGTGAAATTATGCCTGACACGAGAAAGCGGAAGGAGACACGTTTTTCTTCCTCTCTGGTGGATGTCCTAGGAAGTTGAATGTTGGGAATCAGGACAGAGAAAATAAACTCCGTCTTCATGTGTTGTTGTTGTTGAGTCGTTTAGTCGTGTCCGACTCTTGGTGACCCCATGGACCAGAGCACGCCAGGCCCTCCTGTCTTCCACTGCCTCCCACAGTTTGGTCAAACTCTTGCTGGTAGCTTCGAGAACACTACCCAACCATCTCGTCCTCTGTCGTCCCCTTCTCCTTGTGCCCTCCATCTTTCTCAACATCAGGGTCTTTTCCAGGGAGTCTTCTCATGAGGTGGCCAAAGTATTGGAGCCTCAACTTCTCGATCTGTCCTTCCAGTGAGCACTCAGGGCTGATTTCCTTCAGAATGGAGAGGTTTGATCTTCTTGCAGTCCACGGGACTCTCAAGAGTCTCCTCCAGCACCATAATTCAAAAGCATCAATTCTTCGGCGATCAGCCTTCTTTATGGTCCAGCTTTCACTTCCATACATCAATACTGGGAAAACCATAGCTTTTACTATACGGACCTTTGTCGGCAAGGTGAAGTCTCTACTTTTTAAGATGCTGTCTAGGTTTGTCATTGCTTTTCTCCCAAGAAGCAGGCGTCTTTTAATTTCGTGGCTGCTGTCACCATCTGCAGTGATCATGGAGCCCAAGAAAGTAAAATCTCTCACTGCCTCCATTTCTTCCCCTTCTATTTGCCAGGAGGTGATGGGCCCAGTGGCCATGATGTTCGTTTTTTTGATGTTGAGTTTCAGACCATATTTTGTGCTCTCCTCTTTCACCCTCATTAAGAGGTTCTTTAATTCCTCCTCACTTTCTGCCATCCAGGTTGTGTCATCTGCATTTCTGAGGTTGTTGATATTTCTTCCGGCAATCTTGATTTCGGCTTGGGATTCATCCAGCCCAGCCTTTTGCATGATGAATTATGCATATGAGTTAAATAAGCAGGGAGACAATATACAGCCTTGCCATACTCCTTTCCCAATTTTGAACAAATCAGTTGTTCCATATCCAGTTCTTCATGTAGCGCATAGTTAAACTATGGAACTTGCTCCCCGGGGTGGCAGTGATAGCCACCAACTTTGGATGGCTTATTTTATATCTATAAGTAATATTTATTTTATTTTTTTAAATTAAAGAACATAAAAATGCTTCTGAATACCAGTTGCTGGAAACCACAGGGGGCAGGGAGGGTGTTCTTTGGGTTCCCTCAGTTCTGGAGAGGCTTATAGCAGATGCAAACAGGTAGCTTGCAGCTCAACAAAGCACTCCAAGGATTTGCAGAGAGATGCAAAGAGGTGGAGGGAACATTCCTTCACATGTGGTGGACTTGTAACAGAGAAAAAGAGCATTGGGAAATGATCCATAACAGTGGGGAACAAATTTTTTGTTGCATTGATACCTGCAGTTGTTCTGACCTAATTTCAACATGCTGATTTCATATCTGAAGTTGGTTTTGTTCTGTAAGCTCTAGTGTTTTGTTTTGTTTTGCAATTCTTTTTTTTCACTTTTCACCAAAATCTTTGTTTTTCACAATGCAAGAATTCAATATTTTATTAAACACATAGCAAAATAGTAGAATATGAGTATAAATGTATAAATGTAAGTGACTTTTATAGCATTGAACATGACATGTATAGTGTTGAAAATGACATGTACAGTTGGAGGTATGCAGAAAAAGTATTCCCTTGGGATACACAGTATACTAGGAACAATTTTTTTTCATTTTCTTTTGCATGAGATTTTTCAACTGTTCTTATATGTTCTTTCAATGCTGATTTCAAATCTGAAATCGATTTTCATGTACATGCTATAGTTATCTTGCAAATTAGGCTTGTTTACACATTTTTGTCTACTTGAAGAAACCATGGTCCGATCTGAAAAATACAAATATCTGGGTTACAAAACTATAAAAATAAAGAAAAAATAAGTTTGCAAAACAATAATTACCATGTGGTTAGGGTAGATCAACGTGTCAGTGTCCACTTATCCCCAGCGTAAATATGACATATAAAAAGTCAGAAATTGCAAAATAACTATAGCATGTACATGAAAATCAATTTCAGATTTGAAATCAGCATTGAAAGAACATATAAGAACAGTTAAAAAATCTCAGGCAACAGAAAATGGGGAAAAAATTGTTCCCCAGTGTAATGAATTGGGGGGAAAATGTTTAAAAGTACTTTCCAAAAAAACCCTAGTCCTTTCTGTTGGGGATAATGTTTCCTGTCTGAAAACATGGAGATTCACTGCTAGTTAGTGTAGATAATACTGGACTTGGTGGTTTGACTCAATCTAAGGCAGCCTCCTATATAACAACAATTTATTATTTATACCTCGCTCATCTGGCTGGGTTTCCCCTGCCACTCTGGGCAGCTCCCAACAGAATATTAAAAGAAGGCCCTCTCCCTGGTTCCCTGTAACCTCACTTTGCGCAGTGAGGGAGCTGCCAGAAGGCCCTTGGAGCTGGACTTCAGTGTCCAGGTTGAATGATGGGGGTGGAGATGCTCCTTCAGGTATACTGGGCTGAGGCCGTTTAAGCAGGGGTCGGCAGAGTTTTTGGGGCTTGGGCCAATTCACGGTCGCGCAGACACCGCAGTGAGCCAGTGTGTGTGTGCGTGCGCACACGCATGCGCAAATGTTATTTCTGACGCTCCTTCCTGCGTAGAGGAGGCATGCACAGCTTCCCAATGGCTGCAGGAGCTTCCTGCAGCCAATGGGAAGCCGGCCAGCATCACGGAAGGCAGTGCCCACTCTGCTCTGTGCCGGTTTAGCGCGGCGCATGGGAGCCGATCGAGCGGGGGCCCATGGGCCTTAGGTTGCTGACCCCTGATTTAGAGCTTTACAGGTCAGCACCAACACTTTGAATTGTGCTCAGAAACATACTGGGAGCCAATGTAGATCTTTCAGGGCCAGTGTTATATGGTCTCAGTAGCCACTCCCAGTTGTTGGCTAGCTCAAATTCTGAAGACGGTGGATGCTGAATCTCTGCAAAACTTTAAGAAGACCTCTTAATTCTGGACAAATTAAACATTTCAGCCAATAAAAGCAACAAATGCCAGCCACCTTTCTTTTAATTTAATGCAACTGAAATAAAAAAATTCAAGATATATATATATATATATAAGAAATGTTCATAACTGCATATATAAACCACATGTCTGAAACCCCACAGAAAAACTCCTGAAACCATTTTGTCCCTCCCAAATTGACCTCAAATATTTCTCTGCAAGGTTGAAGGCCTCCCCATTGTCTTTTCGTCCAGAAATCCTGTCTTAAGGGTATGTCTGTGTATGAATAGGGTGAGCCTGTAACCTGGCTCAGGAACTAAGTATTTGTCATTACAAAAGACTGGCCAGGCTCCCCAGGGTATCCAATCAAGTGACTATTAACAGGTCTGCCAGACAGGAGATAAACAGCGCACTCAGATTTCTGTTGTAGACCGCCCTTTCTGTGATGTACGTATGATGTTTCTGGGGGTGGTTTTGGGGTGGGCAATGTAAAATGTCTATATAAGGGCGGGCACGCCTTTGTTCAGGGTCCTCCTCCTTCTCCTGAGTGTGAAGGGGGCACCCTGTTGCAACAGATCAATAAAGATCAAGCTTACTAGCTGCTTTGCTTCTCAATATTCTCTGGTTGGCTTCTGTTATTTTTTCTGACTGATGGAGAACCTACAAAGGACTCTATAAGGGCTCTTGTGTTCCCCATAAGGGAATAAGGGCAGATTTTTGTTTATTACACAACACATTCTGATATCTTTCTTTTCAGAACTTGCAGCAACCCAAGCAGAGGCAGAGAGCTAACTGTCCCTGTTCCTAACTGTAGTCTTTCCGTGAACCCAGCAGAATCACTAAGCCTGCAAATACACTGAAGGACTATGGGCTTCAAATGCCCGGTGCCTTGGAGCATTCCAGGACCGTTCTTCAGTTCCCTGCCTGAGATGGATTTCCTCCCACATCTCTGGTAACACTGTAGTTTTGGCAGCGCGCAAATTGGATGAACATGCACTTTCCTCTTCCAAACGGCTCTAAGATTGTTTGAGAAGGAGGATGTGGATTATAAATTTCACAACATTTGCAATCAGGAAAACATCTGCTCAGTGATGTTTCCACCGGACAAGGCCAGCCAAAGGCTCTAGGACAAAATGCGCAGGGGTTGCACCAATCACCACCTGTCTGCTCCTATAATCAAGTTGATTTTTTATGGGCCTGACATCAGCTTTCAAGATGCATGATCTATGTGTTTATTTAGCTGTCTTTCCTGGCGTCCCCTGGATCTGAACTCCCGTAAATCCTCCCACTGTTGGATTTCTGCACTTGGAAGAGATTACGTTTTCTGACAGCACATTTCTCCTCCGTGCCTTTTGTATGTGACAGCTTTTTTGCTATTTTCAAGCCTGCTTCCCTAGCGCTAGACTCCTAAGACAACACTGTAGCCCTTGCTCTGAAGAGCTAACACCCCATGGTTGCGTTCACACATCGCGCCACCTTGGACCTCCTTTGAATGAAGGTCATGTCTTTGGTCCCTCTGGTGGCCACCTAGAACATTGGTTCCCCCCATCTCCTGGCAGACATCACTACAATGAGCTTGGTAGTTGCGGTTACTAAGGTCCTGATATTTTTTAGCGTAGAATCATGGAGTTGGAAGGGACCCAGGGGTCATCTAGTCCAATCCCCTCCAATGCAGGAATCTCAACTGAATCATCCATGGCCACCCAACCTCTGCTTAAAAATCTCCAAGGAAGGGGAGTCCACCACATTCCGAGGGAGTTTGTTCCACTGTCAAACAACTCTTACAGTGAGAAAGTCCTTCCTGACCTTTACTCAGAATCCATTTTCTTATAAACGCATTAATAAATCCATCCATAGTTTCTTATAAAGCCATTGGTTTGGGTCCATCTTCCATGTGACAGCCCTTTAGAAATTTGAAGATAGCTATCACACCTCCTTTCAGTCTCTTCTTATCCAGGCTTCTTGTTGTTTAGTCATTTAGTCGTGTCCAACTCTTCGTGATCCCATGGACCAGAGCATGCCAGGCACTCCTGTCTTCCACTGCTTCCCGCAGTTTGGTCAAACTCATGCTGGTAGCTTTGAGAACACTGTCCAACCATCTCATCCTCTGTCATCCCCTTCTCCTTGTGCCCTCCATCTTTCCCAAAATCAAGGTCTTTTCCAGGGAGTCTCTCTTCTCATGTCCAGGATCTTATCCAGGCTAAACAACCCCAACTCTTTCATAAGGCGTGGTTTCCAGACCCTTGATCATATTGTTTGCCCTCCTCTGCACACGTGCCAGTTTGTCAATATGCTTCTTAAATTGTGGTGCCTAGAATTGGACACAGTTTTCCAGGTGTGGTCTGACCAAGGCAGAATAGAGTGGGACTATTACTTCCTTTGATCTGGGCACTATACCTCAATTGATGCAGCCTACATCACATTGTTGGCTCATGATAGGCTCGCAGTCTATTAAGACTCCTTGATCCTTTTCACATGTACTACGTGCAAGAAGAAGAGTTTGGATTTGATATCCCGCTTCATCACTACCCGAAGGAGTCTCAAAGAGGCTAACAATCTCCTTTCCCTTCCTCCCCCACAACAAACACTCTGTGAGGTGAGTGGGGCTGAGAGACTTCAGAGAAGTGTGACTGGCCCAAGCAGCTGCATGTGGAGGAGCGGGGAATAGAACCCGGTTCCCCAGATTATAAGACTACCGCTCTTAACCACTACACCACACTGCAAGGGCTACTACCAGTGCTTTTTTTCTTTAAAAATGTTTAGGGGTACTCTCATTTTGACTCCGGAAAATCACCATTTTATAGTTCAAATCGGGAAAAATAAATACAGTAAATGGACAAAAGTACAAAGATTCACAAAAAATTTAGGGGTATGCGTACCCCTTGCATACCCCCAGGGAAAAAAGCACAGGGTACTGCCAGTAGAGGTGCCTCTTCTAAGTCAAAACCATATCATTTAATATTTCCATTGAGAGAATTGCAGACAGGGCCTGAAATTGGATATAACAATAAGCTATGATTTATTGTTTCAAAATGAGCCAAGGCAAGCCTCGTGCTTGCACACTCCCTTTTCTGTAGTTAACTATAGTAAGCCATCATTAAAATTAACTACAGTTAAGGGTTTGACACTGCATAACAGTAAACGGTAGTAAATTGAAATGCAAATAGGAGCTTCTAGTCTCCTCCCTGGGGCTGTGCCTGTGGAGAGGAGGAGCATGAAAACTTGAGACAAGGCCTTCCAGTAAAGATTTGTAAGCTGCCTTGAAACCCCTCGATAATGCTGGTGACAAACCATAGTTTAGTGTTACATCTGAATGCAGCCAGTGCCTCACATTAATAAACCAGAAGGCAATGTTTAGTTGATAAACTCACAGAGTCCTAATCTTTATCAGCCTTTGGGTTGTTCCTTTGAGGCTGGAGATGGTGGCTGTGGTGAAATGTTCTTTGGTACCTGGGCTAAAGGAAATTAACCAGAAGCCACCAAACAAGTAGATTTTGCTTGCTCCTTAGGTAAAGGTAAAGGGACCCCTGACCATTAGGTCCAGTTGCGGACGACTCTCGGGTTGTGGCGCTCATCTCGCTTTACTGGCCGAGGGAGCCAGCATTCAGCTTCCGGGTCATGTGGCCAGCATGACTAAGCTGCTTCTGGCGAACCAGAGCAGCACACGGAAATGCCGTTTGCGTGTTGAGTCCCACAAGCCACCCCCCAAATAACTCACACTTCACACTTCAATTTTTGTTTAAGGTTTTTGGCATAATTTTGGCCACAACTTTATTCAAATACAAAATATGTGAGTGGTTGCTTAGGCACTGGTTATGACTATCTGTCCTTGCCCTCAGGGACAGAGCTGGCCTTCCGGACACCAACGGAAGCCAGTGTGGGAAACAAGTATTGGGTGAGAATGAAGCTGGGAATCAGACTAACACCTCTCACCCTCATGTTCCGGTGGGGCTTGCCCGGCCCAAGTCCGACTCCGGGGACAAGGACGAAAGAATGGCAAGCCCCTGGATTTCCTTTAACGGAATTCCCATTCGCATCATTTGGAGGGGTAGGCACTTACCCCTCCAAGCACCATTTAACCAATGCCTAACCGCCAACCTTACAAGTTGTGACGATTTGCTACGCAGTAGGCGAAAACCAAATGGCACCAGCCAATCAGCCAAAATTCCTACCAGGCCCCCGCTCAAAGGCGAACGACCCCATGACAGGCATAGCAAGGTCAAGCAATCAAAACCACCCTGATAAAAGGGAGGGAGGGCGGGTGATCCGGTTCAAAACGGCCAAGAGGACGTTCCCTCGTCTGGCCCCTGTATTTATAGCCTCTGGCCCCTCCTCCAAATTGCCAAATTAGAACTCCCCAGCAACCCAATTAACCCTTTAGTGCTTGGGTTGCTAACAATTTGCCGAGTCACTGTAGGGTGGCCTGTTTCCCCAACCGCAACACGTGCTCTCTGTTAGGGAGAACACGCTTTGCGTGTTGAGTCCCACAAGCCACCCCCCAAATAACTCACACTTCACACTTCAATTTTTGTTTAAGGTTTTTGGCATAATTTTGGCCACAACTTTATTCAAATACAAAATATGTGAGTGGTTGCTTAGGCACTGGTTATGACTATCTGTCCTTGCCCTCAGGGACAGAGCTGGCCTTCCGGACACCAACGGAAGCCAGTGTGGGAAACAAGTATTGGGTGAGAATGAAGCTGGGAATCAGACTAACACCTCTCACCCTCATGTTCCGGTGGGGCTTGCCCGGCCCAAGTCCGACTCCGGGGACAAGGACGAAAGAATGGCAAGCCCCTGGATTTCCTTTAACGGAATTCCCATTCGCATCATTTGGAGGGGTAGGCACTTACCCCTCCAAGCACCAATTTAACCAGTGCCTAACCGCCATGGAGCCCTCAGCTCCCCGCCAACCACTCACAGCCCCAGCCAAGACCTCAGCTTGGCCACCACTGCACCTATCCAAGCCTCATTCCCAGAAGCCGACAGGTGCACTCCATCAGCCCTAAAAAGGGCTGCCGCTTGAAAGGTGATTTCCGGATGAAAAATCACCTCTCCACCCAACTCCACAATCCTTCTGGAAACAGCAGCATTGAAAGGATGGCCTCTCAAAAAGAATCTCGGGGTGGGAAATTGCATCGCCACCCAGCTCCAAAACTTTTCTGACCACAGCAGAATTGATGCGTTTTCTGGCCCTTTCAGTGGCAGCCGGGCAACGACTGCCCTTCCAAACGCAGCGTTGCAAAAGCTTTGACCAAAAAAATTTCGCTGACGGCACCATTGCACGCAGCGTCTCCAGGTCACCCAAAATTGCAGCACGTAGTGACAAACAGTCCATGGGCACCAGGTCGTTCTCACCAAGCTGCACCACAATAGCGGCTGGCGGCCCCTCCAAGAGCAACTGCCTCCGGATACTTGGCAGGAATTCCGACCAGCGCATCCCACGTCTGGACAGCCAAGACAAGCGAATATGTGGAGGAAAGCCGAAATCTGGACCCAATCCAGATTGCCGTGCTGCGACGCCAGCCCAATGGACGATACTGTGCCCCACAATCCAAACACAGGTCACCGCTAAACCTGATAAATAAGATAAAAGAAGCAAAAGTTGTAAGACACCAATAATGTTAATGAACATAATCTTTGAATGCATTCGATTTCCAACGACCTGTATTTTATTTCCACTGCCTTATTAACATGCTTTCTTGCCTTCTTGGTGGTACGTTTGTCTAGGCATTGGTTCCCAACTAGCTGCACCTGACCTCAGCAGGGCAGCACTGACGACTGGGCCCCACCATATCGTCAGTACCAGCAAACATTGTGGGGGAGCAATGAATCCCAAGGCAATCGCATCCCGCCAGGTGTCGTTCCCCATAGGGGAAAGATGCACCCCATCTGCCCTAAAGAGGGCAATAGCCTTGAAGAAAATTAGGAGGGTGCAATATTACAGAACCACCTAAAGCAAGGACCTATTTTATTTTATTTGTTATTTTATTTACTTTATTTATTTTATTCTATTATCCACCACCTTATTAACATGCTTTCTGGCCTGCTCGGTGGTAGTTTGTCTAGGCATTGGTTCCCGACTAGCTGCACCTGACCTCAGCAGGGCAGCACTGACGACTGGGCCCCACCATATCGCCAGTTCCAGTAAACAGCATGGGGGAGCAATGAACCAGGATCAGACTCAAGCTCACCCCATATGCTCCCAGGGACTCTGGCATGGCCCTAACCCTCGAAAGGGGTCGACAAAAGCATGGCGAATCCTTGGATTCCCTTAATGGAACATCTTTGCGCATTGGAGGGGACAGGTGCTCCAACCCCCCCTCCAAACCACCTTGAACCAATGCCTTAAATTATTTTGAGTCCAGGGAGAGCTGCCATCAACTCAGTCCAAGCCCTCTTGCATGCAGGAATGCAAACTTATGCTGGAGGAAGACAGCAAACATTCTCGCCCAGCTGTACCACCAGCACTGCGGGAGGACCTGCACAGGTCACACTCGACCGCACCAAAGGAAGGATCTCCTCCCAAAGCATTCCCCATCTGGACATGCAGTATATGTTCACATGGGCAGGAAGACTGAGATGGCGCCCCAGTCCAAACTCGTCAACATGCTTGCCAGCCCAGTGTACAATGCTGTGGCTCAAATGTGCACAGCTGCTCCTATGAAAAAAGGAAACAAGAGACAAGCATCAGCACAGACATCACTGTGACACTTCCTGATATAACCCTTGTCAGCGTCAGACTTCCAATGACCCGTATTCACAATCCTGTCTACTGACAGGCACCCAGTGTGCAGCCTTTGCAGCAGCACCTAATCGTAAGGAATGAGGAGTGTTCAGCGGTAAGCAAGCCGCAGGCTGTAATAACTGGTGCACGACGTAAACACATTGATGCCGGGCTAACGGGAACCCATTTTCATGCACTAGGAGCGGGCCAGCCCCCCAGGGAATAAAAAGCCAAATATTCTGTTATCCATAACCGGGCCAGGGCCCTCCTCACCTGTGGCGGGAAGCCTGATTGTGGCACTCCTGCCCACTAAGTCTGTTTTAGAATTACCAACTCTAATGACAAGCTCCAAAGGATAAGGAAAAGTCCTGAAGCAATAAGCCTCCAGACTCTCAGCCCCGTGCTGGCTCCAACAACCATTTCCCCAACCCTCAGTGCGAAAATGCAATGGACTACTGAAAGGAGTCTCACCTTGATCTTTAACCCGCAGACAAGTTTTAACTTGTTGCAGATACTGCATAGGTAAAAATTGACCGACTTCCTGCCCACTGTCCTATGAGGTTGGAGCCTATTCCAACCTTCCAAGGCCCTGCACACTGCAAACTTTATACAAGGGTCTCTGAAAAATAAAGCTTCAATGTAACAGACATTGCAGCGGACTGAATTCGGATAGTTATAACCGCATGCCCAATCTGCAGCAGGTGGACCAAATACTGCAGGATCTGCTCAGAGGATGGGGGCCAGTTCATCTGAATGGCCGAGAACTGCCAGCTTAAGGCTAAGAAATCCATCCAGGCCTTCCCATAAGAGGTAAAAGCAGAAGGGGAAATGGAAGCTGCCGCTCTCTGAAATTACTAATTGTTGTCAAAATGCCACAGGTCTGGAAAAGTCTGGCAATAGCTGAGTCTGGAGCCCAGGATCTGAAGCGCTTCATCTGAAAATCGGATAGTGTCAGCGTAATTTGGAGAGTAGAAAGCACAATATTAAACCTTAAGTGGCGCAGCTCGAAAGCATGAGCGGAGGGGCAGAGACTGTGTTACAGCATGAGGACTGTTTTGCCAAGACGCTCACCACCACCTGGTTATCAGACCAAAAGCAGATCCGATGGTCACTGAACTCCTCGGGCCACATGAACTGCTACTACAATGTGGAAAACTCAAGAAAAGTTATGCCACATGATTGCCTCACCACACCAGGCTTGAGGCCATAGCTTTGCGCACCAGCAGCCCTTGAAATAAAAACCAAAGGGCAAAGATCCAGCAGCACCAGCATGAACCTGAAAATCCCTGAGCGGGTTCAAGGTATCCTGCCATGGCGAACTACTATTGCATACATTCAGGAATTGCTACCATCGCCTGACATCTGCCTTCACCACACTTGGTAGGCATACACAAAGGTAAGGGGACCTCTGTCAGCATCGCCCTTGAGCCAGTGCCACCAACTGGACTCATCCACTCAGCCCTGACTGGGCTAGGCGAGCTGGGTGGGTAGCACTTCCAGAGACCACCTTCTGCACAGGGACAGGTCAAAGTGCTGTGGACTCACAGCTTAGAGTTGCGAGCACCAGATTCACTCCCACAAGAAGACAGTCGTCGCACAGCAGAGTACAGCAGAGTATATAAACAACTCGGAGAGCAGCTCTGTAGAATATCTTCTTTATTCTATCTACAACTATACAAACTATATACAGAGCTTAATAGGTCTAAGTATAAATAAACGCTGCACTGCACTGAGTGTCTGCAGCTGCCCTTAGCAGCAGCCTTATCTCTACACATGATCTCTAACACTCAGTCTCTCTCCCTCTCTGACACTGACTGACTGACTGACTGATTTGGTGCTGGAGCAGAATAAGTAGAGACCAGAACACGCCTCCTCCTCTCTGGAGAATCAGCAGACTCCTCAGGAGATTCTTGGATATGGGAGGGGTGAAATCTAGGCAGCCTAGCCTAGTGGGAAGATTAGTTAAGTGACCCAGCAAGATCCGATCTGGTGAAGCATCACTTGCTACAGAGGAAGTATTACAAATTAACTTCCTTCAAGGCAGACAGCTTCTCCATAGCCAAGTGGTATGTTTTAGCAACGATATCCAACTGGATCCCTAAATAAAATGGGAATAAGGGCCAAAGGTATTGAGCTATTGCTTGCCAGCTTCCAGCCCCCGCTTGGGCAGGGGGCATCTTGTGCTGCCATCATGATATGTAAATTTACAGGGCCGACGCTGGCCAGAACCCCTAAAGAAGTCCCAACCAAGCTGCCGCCAAGCCAGCTTCCTTTTCAGACACACACTCTGTGCAATGCAAAAAACACACTCCGTGCAGTGCACACACTCTCCATGCAATGCATCTACACACTCCGTGCAATGCAAAAAAGCACGCTCTGTGCAATGCAACTACACACTCCGTGCAATGCACACACAAACCCTCCGTGCAATGCAACTACACACCCCGTGCAATGCAACTACACACTCCTTGCAATGCACACACCCTTCATGCAATGCAACTATACTCCATGCAATGCAACTACACACTCCGTGCACTGCACACCCTCTGTTCAATGCAACTACATACTCCGTGCAATGCACACACACTCCGTGCAATGCAAAAAAAACCACAACACACTCTGTGCAATACAACTAGACCCTCCATGCAATGCACACGCACTCCATGCAATGCAGCTACACACTCCCTGCAATGCACACCCTTCATGCAATGCAACTACACTCCATGCAATGCAACTACACACTCCGTGCACTGCACACCCTCTGTTCAATGCAACAACAAACTCCGTGCAATGCAACTACACACTCCGTGCAATGCACACACACCCTCCATGCAATGCACACACCCTCCGTGCAATGCAACTGCAAATCTCCTAGCAATGCAATGCAATTGCAGCCCATGCAGCGCCGTGCTCTGCAACGCACAGAGCAAATTGCAATGCGGGCACGCAAAGGTGCTTTCTCCCAGTTGCATATTGCAAACATGGCGCCCGTTACATCCCTCGCAGTGAGGTAACCACCAAAAGGACTTAAGTGTCCAGGTAGAGCAATGGGGGAGCATGCAGCTGTCCCATACAGGGACCAATCCTGCAACCTAGGCATTACCGGCACTATGCACTGACCCAGTGAAACCAATGCTTCATGGACCACATGGGGACACTATTGAGGCCGGAAACGCTTCCAGGCCATCGAATTCTAGGGCAAAGCCCTAGGATCACCTGCTAGGCCAGGCATAAATGTTTCCAGTGAAATAGCAGAGTTGAGGTAGCCCACAGCTTGTCCAAGTACCCCTGCTTGCCCTTTTAGAGGGAAGCACCCCTTCAAGAAACCCAAAGTTCTTTTATCACAAATGGGCCGAACTACCCAGCAACAGAATAGCCCATAAGGAGCAGTTTGTTTTGTTTTGTTATAACAATGGCTAAGAGGGGGATATGAACCCTGTCTCCCAGGTCCTAGTCCTACACTTTAGCCACAAAGCCACGATGGCTCATCTAAAATGGCAGTCGCCACTATCAGGGCAAAACAAACTTGAAGAAAATAAACTTGTTCAGAAACAGCATAGCTCAAGAGCATATACAGAGTGCTCATAGTCCTTGGAGGCACAGGGAGCCATAAAGCCAACCTTCGGGGATACTATAAACGAAAGTGATACCAGCTAAGCTGGGAACAGCCCTGACTAGCCCCACAATTTCAACAAGAGAAATGGGGGAAACCTTTTTGCGAAAGAAAGCCCCTAACGGGGGGCTCTCTCACTATTGGGAAAGGCAAGCCACAGATACAGGGAGAATCTTCCCACAGGGCAGGGTAAGGGGTGGGGAGGGAAACTGAACAGGAAAAGGGGGGAATTAAATTATTTAAGGGACTAGAGAGGATTAAAAAGAAGGGGAAAATAAAGAAATAAAGAAATGTAACCAGACAATGAGAAGATTGTACAAGTGCTCCATGTGATCCGGTTCAAAACGGCCAAGAGGACGTTCCCTCGTCTGGCCCCTGTATTTATAGCCTCTGGCCCCTCCTCCAAATTGCCAAATTAGAACTCCCCAGCAACCCAATTAACCCTTTAGTGCTTGGGTTGCTAACAATTTGCCGAGTCACTGTAGGGTGGCCTGTTTCCCCAACCGCAACACGTGCTCTCTGTTAGGGAGAACACGCTTTACCTTCCTGCCGGAGCAGTACCTATTTATCTACTTGCACTTTGACGTGCTGTCGAACTGCTAGGTGGGCAGGAGCTGGGACTGAACAATGGGCGCTCACCCCATCATGGGGATTCGAACCACCAACCTTCTGATCGGCAAGCCCCAGCTCAGTGGTTTAGACCACAGCGCCACCCACGTCCAAGGTACCACTGTACAAATGAAAACATTTCAGCTCAAGTGAGAAGTCATTCAACAGATACAAATCCAGAACCTTGATTTGGATTAACCTGACTGGGAACTAGACTGAAAGTTCTCCTATACCGCTCATCGTAATAATTTCTTCGCATGCATCCATAAAGCACAATTTGTTTGACTACCCAGAAGTATTGGCATCTCGAGTTATACGGACTGCAGCTGGATAGAGGCAGGTAGCAATGAAAATTCCCCGAAGCTGGTGGAATCAAGGGGTAATGTCTTCCTTATTTCTTACTTAACTTTCATTTTTACTGATGAGGCCATTATATTAGTCCTCCAGTGACATAATTAACCAACTCATAATTCATCAACAAAAAGCTGATTCAAATGTTCATGGGGAAAAGCTAATCCTCATATTTTGACTAGCATGGTAGTCAGAATCAAGTTCCATTTAGGGCAATGGGATTTATTCCTTGCAGCTATAATACCTTAGCGCTCCGTGTCTTTAGCTTTTAGGCAAGGACAGAAATCAAATTTTATCAATATAGTACTATATAAATATCTGACTTAGAACAAAGCAGGGAATCCCCAGCATCCCCATTTGGTCTGTGAGGCTATTTGACCTATGCCATGCTCACCTGTCCTAGGTGATGTCAGGTGTGGAACAGATAGAGACGTGGCAGAAACCAGCATTGAACCCGCTGCCCAGAAGCTGAGTTCTTTTAAAATATATATACCATAAAATATATATAGTTTTTGGAGGAGGAAAACAAGGAAAAAAATATTCTGAATCTCAGAAGCCAGAACAGCAAGAGGGATCGCTGCGCAGTGAAAGCAGCAATCCCTCTTGCTGTTCTGGTTTCTGGGATAGCTGCGCAGCCTGCGTTCGCTCCATAAGGCGCACACACATTTCCCCTTACTTTTTAGGAGGGAAAAAGTGAGTCTTATAGAGCAAAAAATATGGTATATTTATACTTTTCAGATTTATACGTTTCACTGGTTTTACAATCATTTTGACATTTCAAAACATGACTTCCTCTTTCTGTGGCTCCTTAAGTTAATTTTTAATATCTTCTGCATATCCAAATTAACTTAATTTGCTCATTTATTCATTTATTCATCTTCTTTTAATATATACTCTTATGAAACTGCAGGTTGTTATGATAATCCTGCCAATGTTCTTATCTGTTTACAATTTATCTGCAAATATTCAATAAACCATTTCCATTCTTTAATAAAAAGTTTGTTATCTTGATTTCTTATTCTTCCGGTAAGTTTCGCCATTTCTGCATATTCCATAAGTTTTTGTAACCATTCTTCCTTTACTGAGACTTATTCTTCTTTCCATTTTTGGGCAGGTAACATTCTTGCCACTGTAGTACATGGATAAGTTTCTGTACAGTTTAGGTAGTTCTGTCCCTATAATTCTCGTAAGAAAAGCTTATGGATTATTTTTACGAACATTATTTTAAACATCCTTTTCACTTCATTACATATCATTTCCCAGTAAGCCTTGCTACAAGAGCAGAAGGTGAGTTCAATCCTAGTAGACAGCTATCTCCCACACTCTCGTGGGCCAACTTTGACAGGTGGATGGATGTGATAAAGATGGTCTCGTCCCCTCAAAAAAGGTTCTTGGCCCCACCACCACTCCACGGGGGTCCCACAGCTTGTACCTGCCACAGTCCCTCTGTGTCCAGCCAGTCCATGACACCTGGACAGGCTTGGGGCAGGAAGGGCAGTGGTGCAGCACAGGTGTACAAGCAAGAGCCCTGTGTTGGTCTGAAGGTGGTCCTTGCAAAGCCCTGAGCTCAATACCACCCTGCCCACATCCAGTTAAGTTCCAGTAAGGCTGATGCCAAGAAGGCGGGCTCTTTGGTCCACCTATCTCACACACAATGCTACGGAAAAATCCTCCTCTGAACACACACATACAGGTCCATTTTTGTGTATTCCTGGGTTGCGGGTGGTGCCGTGGTCTGAACCACTGAGCCTCTTGGGCTTGCTGATCAGAAGGTTGGCGGTTCAAATCCCCACAACGGAGTGAGCTCCCGTTGCTCTGTCCCAGCTCCTGGCAACCTAGCAGTTCAAAAGCAGGCCAGTGCTTAATTATTACTGGGTATGCTTAATTGATGTTAAGAAAGGTAAAGGGACCCCTGAACATTAGGTCCAGTCGTGACCGACTCTGAGGTTGTGGCGCTCATCTCGCTTTATTGACCGAGGGAGCCAGCGTAGGAGCTTCCGGGTCATGTGGCCAGAATGACTAAGCCACTTCTGGCAAACCAGAGCAGCGCACGGAAATGCCATTTACCTTCCCACCGGAGCGGTACCTATTTATCTACTTGCACCTTGATGTGCTTTCGAACTGCTAGGTTGGCAGGAGCAGGGACCGGGCAACGGGAGCTCACCCCGTCACGGGGATTCGAACCGCCGACCTTCTGATCGGCAAGTCCTAGGCTCTGTGGTTTAACCCACAGTGCCACCCACGTCCCATGTTAATGTTAATTAATGTTAGACACACATAAATAGTAAGACAGAGAGTACTCATCCTAATTGACTGAGAGTGCTGAGGCCCAATGAGCAAAAAAAGGTATCTTTACTCTTGGTTTTGGCTTTTCTTGAGTACTTTAAACTTGGTCATAATTTCTCTTCCATAATTTCTCTGATCTGTATTGCTCCATGCCTGTGCTAATGGTAAAAGCAAATTATTATTGATGTGATTAATTTAATTTCTACATGGCCCTTCATCCAAAGTTCACTGGGTGGTTTACAACAGAAAACCACAAAAATACATTGCATAAGAACAAACAAAAACAATAAGCCTGCCCACCCCCACAGTCTAAACACCATATATTGTTTACACACACACACACCCCAAAAGTAAAAGTTAGGCCTTTGGCTAATTAAACAATCTATGACATTTTAGGGATGAGATAAGGAGCACTCACCCTATATTGTGGGTGCCCTTTTGCAGGTTCGCATGCGGTGCTACAGTTCCCAGGGAACTTGCTAGCAGAAGGGGGCTGGCCTGCTTCTCAGTGTATTATTCAGAGGTTCACGTGCAGCCTCAGCTTTAAGTTTTGTTTCCTGAGAAGTGGGGCCAGACTCATTATATATATAAAGGTAAAGGTACCCCTGCCCGAACGGGCCAGTCTTGACAGACTCTGGGGTTTGTGCGCCCATCTCACTCAAGAGGCCGGGGGCCAGCGCTGTCCGGAGACACTTCCGGGTCATGTGGCCAGCGTGACAAAGCTGCATCTGGCGAGCCAGCGCAGCACACGGAACGCCGTTTACCTTCCCGCTGGTAAGCGGTACCTATATATATATATATATATATGCTTTCGTAGATTTTCACGGGTACAGGAATGCAGGTTTTGGTGTCTTCGGGTGTCTTCCCGTGTAAGAGTCGGGGTGTCTGTGCGACGTTTCGACGAGGTCTCACTCGTCATCTTCGCCTGAACATCTTCTTCCAGTAACAAGAAGCCGAAAGCACCAGCCTGAAGATGACGAGTGAGACCTCGTCGAAACGTCGCACAGACACCCCGACTCTTACACGGGAAGACACCCGAAGACACCAAAACCTGCATTCCTATACCCGTGAAAATCTACGAAAGCATATATATATATATATTATATATATATAATTTAGTTTTGACAATAGAAAAGTTTTAAAAACACAAAAGGCAAATGCAAAACAAATATAAAATACAAAAACACAAAAGTACAAAATACAAAAATACAAACATTAAACACAAAAAGAAGAAAAAACACATATAGGAAAAAAACAAAATTTCTCTCTTTCTTAATCTCTCCACTTTAAATTGACTTATTTTCCTGACTTCCTCACGTCTCCCATGATTGTATCCCTTTTAAATTTAGTTCAGCAAATTCCTGATCTATTAGTTTATCTATTATTAGTCCCCTTATACTTTTTACCTTGTTGCTAGAGCCCCTTCAATTCATTTCAATGTCATCAACATTCAAAAATTTTACAATGTTTCTGCAAATAAATTTTAAATTTCCTCCAATCTTCTTCCACCGACTCTTCTCCCTGGTCTCGGATTCTGCCAGTCATTTCTGCCATCTCCATATAGTCTAGGGGCCAGACTCATTATAAATAGGGGGAGGTGCCGGTATTCGCCAGGCAGTTGGCTCTGGAGATTCACCCTCCCTACCCTCCCTTTTTTAATGTTTCTTGTTTGCAGGTTAACTTTTTCTTCCTGTTCAGCGGGCGCCACTACGGTCTTTGACTGGTTGCTGCTGAAGAACCGGGAAGAAATTTTCCTGCATTGGCAGGTTTTGTCTAGCCCATAGCAATTCGTCACAACTTTGGCGGTTATGTCCTTGGGTGGAATCCTTTAGTCTTTTCTTCCCTATACTGTAATGATCTTTGTGTGTGTGTGTGTGTGTGTGTGTGTGTGTGTGTGTGAAGTGGTGACTCACCCCCCCCCCGCGGCGGCCATTCCAGGGTCCCCCTCTTAAAGAGGTTGTATATATGGGTGTCACTGGCCATACACTGAAAGGTCGTCAGTGAACTACCCTGCGTACGGGGATATGGGCTGGGCTGCCTGCTACACTTACATCACACAGAGCACCCCCATATCCCCTTTACCCTGATTTGTCCCAGTTCCCCCCAGCTGGGGGGCTTGGAGGGATACACGCCCAAGGCCTAAGGTCACCCAGCAGCTGCATATGGAGGAGCGGGGAATCGAACCCGGTTCACCAGATTACGAGTCTATCGCTCTTAACCACTACACCACACTGTAGAGGAATGTTTTTGCCTGGTGCCTAGAGATATGTGATGAGGGTTACTAGCTGAGCCTCCCTGGGGAGAGTACTGCAGAAATGGGGAGCCACCGCAGAAAAGGCCCTTTCTCATGTTGCCACCCTCTGGGCCCATATCATGGAACTGCAGAGCAAACCAGCAAACTCAAAGCTCACGTGCACTGATTTTTCAATACTATTTCAATATTTCAGATGTCCAAATCACAACAAGGGCAAAAAAATAATAATAATGACGATTTTGACCTTTGCAGCAGCTGAAAGAATAAAAATATAGTCACCGCTTGAGTGATTTCTTTGTTACTTTCACTTTTTGTAAAATTGACCACAAATCATGACCTTTTCCTTGATGGCAGGAGAAACCTACCATCGTTCTGTATGGGTGTGTGTTTGTGATCATATATATCGTATCTGAAGAAGTGTGCATGCACACGAAAGCTTATACCAAGAACAAACTTAGCTGGTCTCTAAGGTGCTTCTAGACAATTTTATTTATTTTTTATTTATATTTCGACTGTGTCAGACCAACACGGCTACCTACCTGAATATATTAGGAGGTTAAAACATGTGATGTGGAATATCTTCCATCATGTGTTTTCATTCAACTTCACAATTTGCTTACAATGCTTACGGGACATAAACCAGCTTCTAAAACTAGTACCAAGTCCCAGACATGTCCCAATAAAAATGATTTTAAGACCGGTGCAGCGTATGGCAGGAAATAATCCCCCAGCTGTGCCTTCCCTGTGAACATCCCTATTAAATGGCGCCAGCTGTACCTGTCACTATTTCTCCAGCTTCATTAAGTGTGAAAGGAGCTAATGTCCCTCTTGAAAGGGACTGTTGGCATTTTTCTTCTTTTTTGGTCTTACTTGGACCTTCTGCAAAAAGGAAAAAGGCGAGAGAAATTGGCATGAAGGAGACTAACTGTACCTTCCTCACTTGTCACAGTGGCCAGACCCACCTGGTGACAAAAATGACCTCTCATAGTCTTAGGAAATGATCAAATTGTGGGAAGGTTTACTTTAGCAGAGTTAAACAACCCCCTTTTTAAGTTTATGCAGCGATTGACTTGTTGCTGAGTTGTCTGAGTTCTACAAATAAAGACGCCTCCCTGATTGAAAATCCCTTTGAATCCCTCTTAAAGAATACAAACACGAATCTGATTCATGTTAATATAAAACTATTTCACTCTCAGATTCATTCAGGTTTACAGAACTGTACCTGAAGGCAGGCTTAGGTTACATAACAAGCAAATAAATTATACTGGAGGGAAGTTGGTTCTGAAGTGACTGCAACTGAGCAGTTACCTTTCAAAACTACCAGCAACCAACAAACTGGTTGTCACAGCGACCGGTTAGAACATGGAGGCCATTCGTTCTCTGTCAAAATGTTGCACTTGACTGCATCTTTATATCCCACACAAAACATCCCAGAACTGAGTATCTGGCCTTCAAGATATGGCAATGCCCCAGATCCACCACACTGCTGGCTTCTGAAGTTAAGCAAATACATAGATCTGGTCACCTTCATACACTGGATTTTGGGGTGTGCAGGTAAGTACCCCTTTTGTGTTTCCTACGTGATGTGGGAGCGACCCAGAAACTACAACTAATCCAGAATGTGGCAGCTAGACTGGTGACTGGGAGCGGCTGCCGAGACCACATAACACCCGTCTTGAAAGACCTATATTGGCTCCCAGTACGTTTCCGAGCACAATTCAAAGTGTTGATGCTGACCTTTAAAGCCCTGAATGGCCTCGGTTCAGTATACGTGAAGGAGTGTCTCCACCCCCATCGTTCTGCCCAGACACTGAGGTCCAGTTCCAAGCACCTTCTGACGGTATAAAATGAACCATGGAAAGAGAAGAACGGAAGTCATTGGTATCTTAAATATGTAAAATGGTCACCATATTTTTCGCTCTATAAGACGCACCAGACCAAGTTTTTGGAGGAGGAAAACAAGAAAAAAAATATTCTGAATATCAGAAGCCAGAACAACAAGAGGGATCACTGCGCAGCAAAAGCAGCGATCGCTCTTGCTGTTCTGGCTTCTGGCATAGCTGCACAGCCTGCATTCGCTCCATAAGACGCACACACATTTCCCCTTACTTTTTAGGAGGGAAAAGTGAGTCTTATAGAGCAAAAAATACGGTATCTGAAATTGTTAAACAGGAAATTTAATAAAAATCATATTAAAAAAACAAAGAAAGAAAGAGGGACCCAAGAGTACTTGTAGACTGCAGTTGTCCTCTGGACAGTTTATCAATCAGTCACAAATCTGGGCAGTCCAGGGGAAGCAAGGAGCCTACCTATTACCTAGCAAGCCTAAGCAGTTGTGGGCCTGATCCATGCTTGAATAGAAGATTAATGTGAGTCCCTCTCCTCCTTGTAACCTACTTTGAGTGTCTTAAGGGAAACTTGTCCTGTATATCAATTTTCTATTTTTGAAATCATGATTTTATATTGTTGTTTATCTTGTTAGGAACTGTCCTGGGAACCATTTGATGGATATAAATCAACAAACAAAATATGTGAACGGAAATACGCTAATCTCCGTCAGCCCGCGAACCAGGCTGATATACTTGGGCAAAGGCACGCGATTCTTGCTTTCTCTGTATTCAGTCAAGGAAGTGCATGCGAGAGGGGAAGGAAGGGAGAGCCTGTGATTGATCATTGCGCTGTAATGGGTGCCCTGCTTCTCCCGAAACAGGTCAGCCTCTGTGCAAGATACCAAAGACCTCTCCTTATTAATGTCCTGTTACTACTAATGGCTCAGGGTAGGGCAGGTTGGGCTCGCGAGGAATGCATTACAGAGCAATGCCACACCGAATGCAAGTGGATGACTTCACTTATGCATTTGCAAAACAGCAGGTTCTCCGGAGATAAGGAGTTGCCTGGTACATGCTTAGCTCAAAAGATAAACAAAGTCCAGAACAGCTCCGGGAAAAGACCCTGTGATCCAGTCGCTCCCTATGTAATGAAATAATCAGGCAAGACAGTGGCATATAGATTTGGGTTCAAATAGACCACAACTTAGAGGACGCGGGTGGCGCTGTGGGTTAAACCACAGAGCCTAGGACTTGCTGATGAGAAGGTCGGCAGTTCAAATCCCCACGGCGGGGTGCGCTCCTGTTGTTTGGTCCCAGTTCCTGCCAACCTAGCAGTTCGAAAGCACATCAAAGTGCAAGTAGATAAATAGGTACCGCTCTGGCAGGAAGGTAAACGGCGTTTCCGTGCGTTGCTCTGGTTCGCCAGAAGCAGCTTAGTCATGCTGGCCACATGACCTGGAAGCTGTACGCCGGCTCCCTCGGCCAATAAAGCAAAATGAGTGCTGCAGCCCCAGAGTCGGCCACGACTGGACCTAATGGTCAGGGGTCCCTTTACCTTTACCTTAGACCACAACTTTATTGTTTACGGTTGTGAAAGATTTGGCATAGGCATTGAGTGAAGCCATTTAATTAACTTTGTTTTTTGTTTTTTTAAATAGTTTTTATTCGGAATTTGAACAATTTATCAAAAACATATCATCCTCATCCCCCCCCATTTTCCCTCCCCCCTTCCACCCCTGGACTTTCCTCAGCATCTCTCTCTGATTTTTCAGCACATGTTATTCTCTGCATATTATAAAATTGTAAAAGATCCTTAAGTTATCTGTCTGTATGTTACCAAAAATTAATTTGTGCATGTTTATTCAAAACCTGCCAAGGAGTCCAGTTCATTTTGTTGTTTCTTTAAATACTTTGTAAAAGGTTCCCATTCTTCTTTAAAGTCACAGTTGTCCTTATCATGCAGTTTGTGCGTCAATTTCGCTAATTCTGCATAGTCCATCAGTTTCTCTTGCCACAGTTCTTTTGTCAGGATTTCGTCATTCTTCCATCCTTGTGCTATTAAGTCTCTTACCGCCGCTGTCGCATACATGAATATGTTCTTCAATTTCCTTGGCAGGTCTTTTCCTACAATCCCTAACAAAAATGCTTCAGGCTTTTTTACAAATGTTAGTTGGAACATTTTCTTCAATTCATTGTATATCATTGCCCAGAATTTTTTTAATTTCACTACAATCCCACCACATATGATAAAAAGTCCCTTCTTTTTCCTTACATTTCCAACATATATTTGAACCAGTTTTGTACATTCTTGCTATCTGCACTGGTGTTATGCACCATCTATACATCATTTTCATGTAATTTTCTTTCAGTAAAGAGCAATCTGTAAATTTTAAATCGGTTTTCCACAATCTTTCCCAATCTTCATTTAATTAACTTTGGCCCATCTGCTGGGAAAGTTTGTAAGTGTAAACCACACCATGGGAAGGCCTATGACTTACATCAAATAGGGGTGTCCCACAAGGGGTTCCCGCTGGAGTTCTATGGCCCTAGCACCTGTCAAAAAAAAGTGAGAAATGCTGGCCTGAATTTATTCCCCCAGGGGTGGACCCAAGCAATGCTAATTGGCTGGTTGGGGCCACACCCTGGGGAATCCCCGGACCCAGGCCTGGCTGCCATTGGCTATTTGGGGGATCAGTTCCTTTATAGCCCCCCAATTGCCTAACTTGGTATCCCCCTGGGAAATGGTGAAATCTCTCTACAGAAAACCAGAGATACAGCATAGCAAATCACACGCGCACCCCCCAAAAAAAATCAGAGCTATGACAAAGGCCCTAAACGGCCTCGGCCCAGTATACCTGAAGGAGCATCTCCACCCCCATCGTTCTGCCCAGACACTGAGGTCCAGCTCCGAGGGCCTTCTGGCGGTTCCCTCCCTGCGAGAAGTGAAGCTACAGGGAACCAGGCAGAGGGCCTTCTCGGTAGTGGCACCCGCCCTGTGGAACACCCTCTCATCGGATGCCAAGGAAATAAAGAACTATCTGACTTTTAGAAGACATCTGAAGGAAGCCCTGTTTAGGGAAGTTTTTAATGTTTGATGTTTTATTGTATTTTTAATATTCTGTTGGGAGTCGCCCAGAGTGGCTGGGAAAATCCAGCCAGATGGGTGAGGTATTATTATTATTATTATTATTATTATTAGCTTTGCTCCATGTGGTACAACTGAAAATGAGATTCTTCAATCCCCAGCTGCTTAAAAAGGTTGCAGTGATGTGACATACTTTGCAGTTAATGATATGAGATACCTCATTAACGAAAACCAAACTCAGTGCCAGCAATGATCCACTACCATTCCAGACCAACCACCACTGCTTTGAAAGATGCCAAACAGGAATGCCTGGGATTCTGTCAAAAATTCTGTGCCCAGCATTTGCCCATATTAATTCAACTCTGAAATTCCATCATTTTAATTTCTCTTTTAACAGCTTAGCTCACCGCACCACCAAGAAACCTCATGAGGTGGCAGGCAATATTGAATGAATCCCCAAGTGGAACAGGAACACGGAGAGGAAAGCAAACAGACCGGACATTAAGAAATAAAAGGTAAAAGTGAATTTTAAACTCCTGCTACTCTTTAGCTTTAAATTTACTTTACTTGCTCACGTTTGTGTTCATGGGGTACAAACCATGGATCCAACTGGGAGCTACTCTGACCTCAGGAACTTGGCTGTTTCAGCACCTGAGAGAGTTCCCTGAGTTCTGTATTCCAGACTGAAGTCCAGGTGCTTCTACCCAAAATCCCATGAGCTAATATTTTTATTTTATTATTTTATTGAATTTATATACCGCCCTATACCCAGGGGTGGTGGTCCTCAGGGCGGTTCACAGAGTAAAATCAAGATATAAAACCACAAAATACATAATAAAAACAAAAACCCACTAGCTCCCCCCCTCCCATAAAAGAAAAACATTTTAAAAGGACATAGGATGTAAATCAGATCGACGAAAGGCTTGGTTAAAAAGGAACATTTTTTGTCTGGCGCCTAAAGGTGTGTAATGAAGGCACCAGGCGAACTTCCCTGGGGAGAGGAATCCATAGACAGGGAGCCACTGCAGAGAAGGCCCCGTTCTCGTGTTGCCACCCTCTGGACTTCTTGAGGAAGGGGCACACGAAGGAGGGCCTCAGAAGATGATCTCAGGGTCCAGGTAGGCTCATATGGAAAGAAGCCTTCCTCGAGGTGTTGCGGTCCTGAGCCATGTAAGGCTTGATAGGTCAAAACCAGCACTCTGAATTGGGCCCTGAAACTAATTGGTAGCCAGTGCAGTCAGACCAGGATCGGTGTAATGTGCTCAAACCGTCTTGCTCCGGTGAGCAACCTGGCTGCTGAATATTGAACTCAGTCCTCCCAGTGGTGATCCTTATGTAGCCAATACAGCAGCACCCCTGCAGAAAAGGAAGGCATCCAAAAGCATGCCAGAAAATCCCTAATGATGATAATAGGAATAAGAATAAGAATAAGAATAAGAATATATTTATACCCCGCTCATCTGGCTGGGTTTCCCCAGCCACTCTGCGCAGCTTCCAACAAAATACAGTGGTGCCTCGCAAGACGAAAAGAATCCGTTCTGTGATTCTCTTCGTCTAGCGGTTTTTTCGTCTTGCGAAGCAAGCCCATTGACGGATTAGAGGATTAGCGCTATTAGTGGCTTTTAGCGGCTTATCAGCTTATCGGATCAGCTGATAAGCGGCTTAGCGGCTTAGAAAGGGGGGGGGAGGAAAAAAACCCCGCAGGAGCTCGCAAGACATTTTCGTCTTGCGAAGCAAGCCCATAGGAGATTCATTTTGCAAAGCACCTCCAAAACGGAAAACTCTTTCATCTAGCGAGTTTTCCGCCTTGCGAGGCATTCGTCTTGCGGGGCACCACTGTATTAAAATACAATAGTCTATTAAACATTAAAAGCTTCCCTAAACAGGGCTGCCTTCAGATGTCTTCTAAAAGTCAGATAGTTGTTTATTTCCTTGACATCTGAAGAGAGGGCGTTCCACAGGGCAGGAGCCACTACCAAGACGGCCCTCTGCCTGGTTCTGTAACTTGGCTTCTCGCAGGGAGGGAACTGCCAGAAGGCCCTCGGTGCTGGACCTCAGTGTCCAGGCAGAATGCTGGGGGTGGAGATGCTCCTTCAGGTATACTGGGCCCAGGCCATTTAGGGTTAGCACCAACACTTTGAATTGTGCTCGGAAATGTACTGGGACCCAATGTAGGTCTTTCAAGACTGGTGTTATGTGGTCTTGGCGGCCGCTCCCAGTCACCAGTCTAGCTGCCGCATTCTGGATTAATTGCAGTTCCCGGGTCATCTTCAAAGGTAGCCCCACATAGAGTGCATTGCAGTAGTCCAAGCGGGAGACAACAAGAGCATGCACCACTCTGGCAAGACAGTCTGCGGTCAGGTAGGGTCTCAGCCTGTGTACCAGATGTAGCTGATAAACAGCTGTCCTGGACACAGAATTGACCTGCGCCTCCATGGACACCTGAGAGTCCAAAATGACTCCCAGGCTGCGCACCTGGTCCTCCAGGGGCACAGTTACCCCATTCAGGACCA
This sequence comes from Podarcis vaucheri, assembly GCF_965113315.1. Taxonomy (NCBI): domain Eukaryota; kingdom Metazoa; phylum Chordata; class Lepidosauria; order Squamata; family Lacertidae; genus Podarcis; species Podarcis vaucheri. The sequence continues at coordinate 15,375,358 of NC_138764.1, forward strand.
GGGAGTCCTCCACACCTGCCCCCAAAGTTTGCAGGAGTACAAAAAACCCCTCCTAAACAGTAATGGACCCGCAAACATGCTCAGTGCTGAGTGTCTGTGGGGCAGGTTGGGGGAGGAATTTTGTGTCCTGGTGTGGCTAGATGTCACATGAAAGAAGAGCCCTACAGATGGCAAAATTTTGCTGCAGCCTTGACTTAGAACAAGCCTGCCCTACGGTGCATCATAGCGAATATGCAAGAACCATGGGAAATGGGAGGACACATCCAATTTGGGACTTAGGTGAGTTTCAAGAAAAGGAGATGGCTTTTTAACCAAAGCTGCCTTATTCCCCAGCAATTTGTTTGTATCCCTGTTTGACAGGAAGACTGGATCAAAAAGAAGTCTGTTGCTTGTACAGAGCCACACGATGGGGGCACAGAACGAGGCTTTGAAGTTTGCATGCAAATAGGCGATGCTTTGATCCACGGGAGGTGGATATACGACGGCTCGGTTTTTCTCTCACGGCTCCCCTTGGGTTCAACTACGTTGCCAGTTATCGTTCAGATCATCTTTCAAAGGGCACATTGTACCTGTACGATATTTTTGTGACAGAGGTCAAATGGATTTAGAGTTGACCTCTTCCCGTAGGGACGGGGCAGGTTCTGAAGGAGGAGTCTCCCGTTTCCATGATCAAATAGTTACTCCTGAGGTACCTTTTCAAACACGCGTTAAGAATGCACTGCCAGCTTCTCTGGGCTACACGGCTGCGCCAGAGCTACCTGGGAAGCCATGCCTGGACTCCCCATGGCTGCATCGCTAGGAGGGGAACTTGGCAGTGGGGCAGCTGCAGGGGCAGGTGGGGCTGTGTAGGGCTTGCAGATAAAATAGAAAAAGCTAGAAACTTGGGGGGCAGGTTGGACAAATGATTAAGAAACAAGTAAACGTTAAAGAATTAAAATATAAACACACACGGACGCACAACATGCAGATATTTACAACAAAGGCAGCATGGTCCTTTCATTAAAAGCAGTTAGTTCCCAAAGGCTGTTTTCACCTGATGGTGGGGGGGGGGAGGGGCAGCAAGGAGGGAGCCAATCTGGCTTCCCCAGGGAGTAATGCTGGAATACCAAATGGGCCGGGCAGGCAACGGCCCCGCAACAATGGATCAAAATAATGTCAATTTGACTTTGAAAGGAAATGACGAAAGCATATAAGGAGATTATTTTGAGGCCTGCCCCCCCCCCCCGAAATTTCAACTGACCAGGGGCCTCCACAGAATTTTCAGGACCACTTTAAAATGCAGTGGTACCTCGGGTTAAGTACTTAATTCATTCTGGAGGTCCGTTCTTAACCTGAAACTGTTCTGAGCCAGTGTGGTGTGGTGGTTAAGAGCGGTGGACTCGTAATCTGGTGAACTGGGTTCGCGTCTCCGCTCCTCCACATGCAGCTGCTGGGTGACCTTGGGCTAGTCACACTTCTTTGAAGTCTCTCAGCCCCACTCACCTCACAGAGTGTTTGTTGTGGGGGAGGAAGGGAAAGGAGAACGTTAGCTGCTTTGAGACTCCTTCGGGTAGTGATAAAGCGTGATATCAAATCCAAACTCTTCTTCTTCTTCTTAACCTAAAGCACCACTTTAGCTAATGGGGCCTCCTGTTGCCGCCGCGCCGCTCGAGCACGATTTCTGTTCTCACCCTGAAGCAAAGTTCTTAACCTGAAGCACTATTTCTGGGTTAGTGGTGTCTGTAACCTGAAGCGTCTGTAACCTGAAGGGTATGTAACCCGAGGTACCACTGCAAAAAAAATAACAGAGTAAGATGCAGAAATGTGGGAAACTGAACTGAAGATTTGAGAATGAGAAACAGAAATTGTCAGATTCGGCTGTTCCTCGTTGTGATTGGCCCACGACTTCGCCGCTGGGCACTTTCCCACATGCCAGCTAGCCAGGACAAATTCCTCTTGGTTCTGTTTTGGCTGAGTTGGAGACATATTCCTTTTCCTGTAGTCTGATCCAATATCTCTCTCTCTCTCTCTCTCTCTCTCTCTCTCTCTCTCTCTCTCTCTCTCCCAACCCCCAACTCCCTTCTCCTTTCTCCCTTTCCGTTTCTTCCCTTTTACAGGCAGTGTATTTTCTTCCCGGCTCGCAGGGGGAGGGGAGGGTTTCACGAAAGGACTCGACAGTAGCTGCTGAGGGCCCACATCGCGGTGCAAGCTCAGCGAATGGGGCCGTGATGGATGGACGTTCAGGGCGAGAGGTAATAAAGCGGGCCCCAGTCATGTAATCTTCCATTAAAATGAAATGCATACCAGGAACGCGGCATTTCTGCAGCTTGTACCATCTCCCAGAGAAGATCATGAATAAAAGAGGCAACTGCACCGCTGACAGATGCCGGCATGCATAAAGGACAGTTCCTACAGAAAGGCAAGGTCCCAGCTAACAGATGGACCCAAGATGTGAGATGCAGGAAGATTTAGCTAGCTAAATAATTCAAGGCAATGTCGTCTGTTGAGCCGGTGTTTGTGAGGAGAGCCAGCAGATGGAAAGGCTGGACAGGCCTTCCCCACAAACCCATTAAGAATGTTGCTTGTCTGAGTGACAGCATGTTGCACGAGGCACCAGCAGGGAGGGGGTGAACCTGCCTCCAGCGCTCCTTCCACAAGGTCAAGGCAATGGCTCACTTCGAAAGGCTGCAACCTTCAGCAAGCGATGGATCCCTTTTTCCTCCTGCAGGAGGCTCAGGAGCAGAGAGGGAAGCGGAACCGACACAAGGCTAGGTCCCACCAAACCCACGACCCTCTTCGTGCTTAAAAAATAGCATTTGCGACTTATTCCGAGTAGCTGAGATGTTGGGCAATTAGAGAGAAAAACCCAAGGCCCAATGCAAAGGAACCAAAACATAGAAACCCTGCACATATCAAATGCCGCTTGCCAGATGGAAATAATAAATTCACATTACGGGAGAGTAGCCATTTCCAAAGCTTAATATAAAGCAGAGCTCACTTGTGGTAACAGCCTCGGGATGTGCATGAATTGTAATATCAAGGCCCAGCCTTGGAACACGAAGTGAGAGTGCCTTGAGCAACTGCAGAATACCTTTTCCTCAGCACAGAGTACCACAAGTGTCTCATGTAGCTGGATTTACAGGACGGCAGCAGATTTCCGGTAGCTTTTCACAGGTCGTGAGCAAGCAGCAACAGGGTGCCATGCTCGTAGGCTGTGCTAACACAGAGCAAAGCATTCCTGGGCTTGCAGTTCCCTTAGGAAGCAGCCCTGCACATGGTGGAGTTTCTGTAAACACAGTACAGTGGTACCTCTGGTTGCGAACTTAATTCATGCCGGAGGTCCGTTCTTAAGCTCAAACCGTTCTTATCCTGAGGCGCGATTTCGCTAATGGCGCCTCCCACTGAGCGCATGCCTCTGGCGCGCAACTTCCACTCACATCCTGGGGCAAAGTTCACAACCAGGAGCAACTACTTCCGGGTTAGTGGAGCTTTTAACCCAAAGCGTGCGTAACAAGAAGCGTTCGTAACCAGAGGTACCACTGTACGATGGCCGATGAGGACGGTGACAATTTATTACTTGCCCTTCAACCCAAGGCCCCGTGGTGGGTTGCAACAACTAAAACGGAACATTAACAACAATTTAAAATAACTTTAAACCACCTTCTCTGGGTTTGTACTGTGCATTCCCAATGTTATTGTTGCGGAATATGGTCCCAGGGCCGTCGTCTTCGTCATCTTCCTCTTCTTCTTCTTCTTTAACGATCACTCATAGTCAAGTAAGATTGTCTTCCACGAACACGGTCTTAACAGTGAGTCTGTAAGTGACTGTGGAGGCCAATTCTGGATCCATGTGTCCTTCCATAGTGGAGACATAAGTTGCCAGGTGGGAGTTGATCACGGTGACGGTTTGCCAAGCGTGCCTTCCTCTTAGCACGTTTCTCCCTTTCGTCCTGAGTTTGAGCGTCTTCAAAGTCCAAGACGCTCGTGGTAAAGGCTGTTCTCCAATTGGAGCCCTTGCAGGCTGGTGTTTCCCAGTTGTCAGTGTTTATACTACATTTTTTAAAGATTTGCCTTGAGAAAGTCTTTAAACCTCTCTTGTTGACCACCAGTATTACGCTTTCCATTTTTAAGTTCGGAATAGAGTAGTTGCTTTGGAAGACGATCATCAGGCATCCGCACAACATGACCAGTCCAACAAAGTTGATGTCAAAGAATCATTGTCCCGGTGTGCCCTTTTCCTGACACAGCAGGATCCCCTGACTCCTGCCAAGCGAAGTCTGTTGGCAGAAATGTTCAGTTTTTAAAGTTTAGCCAAGAATGCTCAGTATATGAAGTTCAACATACAAAGGACACCATGCAGGATGTGGCGTCTGCAGACAATTTGGTTTCCTCTGCCTCTCAGGGTCAGGAGCAAACAATGATTCTATTAACAGTTCGTAAAGAAAAGCTGGAGCAACTTCCTTTTTGGGTCTACCTTGTCTCCCGCAGCTGCCGCAACACACCCGTGAACTTGGTGAGCGAAAGCCATTCCCTTATTTTATCTGTTGAATCCTGCCTACTGGGGAAAGGCTCTGGGTGGCAGACCTTAAAAGTGAAAGCAAAGTTTACATGCAAAAAAATAAGTATAAATTGAAAGATTGCCTACAAATACAAGGAGTTGTGGAAATAAAAAATAAATGGGCGCGAGAGCAAAATGAAAGTTTTCTTTGGATTTAGTTGGTTCTTTTGGTGCTGCAGATTGATAGTGGCTCAGTTGGATGAAACTGCACAAATCAAAGAATAGGAACATAAAAGCTGCTGCTCTGGAAAAGATGGAGGCAACCAGTTCTAGGAGTCCAAAGTAACAGCCATTGATAGGTTTGATCTTGGTTCTTTCCCCCGCAAGAAAATAAGGGTAGATGCGGCCAATTCTCTTAGGGCAGGACCAGCTAAATGACTTACAAGAAATGTTAAAATTATCATTAAAAACAGCTAATAATAATAATAATAATAATAATAATAATAATAATATTTATTATTATTTAAACCCCGCTCATCTGGCTGGCTTTCCCCAGCCACTCTGGGCAGCTTACACCACATAAAAAATTGTAAAACACTAGACATTGAAAATTTCCCAATACAGGGTTGCCTTCAGATGTCTTCTAAAAGTCAGATAGTTGTTTATTTCCTTGACATCTGATGAGAGGGTGTTCCACAGGGCAGGTGCCACTACCGAGAAGGCGCTCTGCCTGGTTCCTTGTAAAAAGTACCGTATTTTTCATTCTATAAGACGCACCAGACCACAAGACACACCTAGTTTTTGGAGGAGGAAAACAAGAAAAAAAATATTCTGAATCTCAGAAGCCAGAACAGCAAGAGGGATTGCTGCGCAGTGAAAGCAGCAATCCCTCTTGCTGTTCTGGCTTCTGTGATAGCTGCGCAGCCTGCATTCGCTCCATAATACACACACACACATTTCCCCTCACTTTTTAGGAGGGAAAAATTGAGTCTTATACAGCAAAAAATATGGTAATTTAAAATATAATTTTAAAGGCTGTTCCATGCTCAAAAGAAGTTGACACATCCAGAGTACTTCGGAGGATGTATGTTGGGTTAACTTAGAACCCAATTTTATTGAATTACAACGTAGGACAGCTACATGGATGCTTTAAGGCATGGCAAAGTCCGTCTAACCCGTTGTAGCAGCCTTACAGAGTGCTTCTGTCTGGTGACAGCTTTCACCAAGCCCCAAGCAAGCCCCCAAGAGGGTTCTTCCCCTGCCCGTGGGCCCCCAAATCCTATCTAGGGAAGCCCCTTTCACCACTGTAGCACTTCCAGGGGCTCCTCAGAGATTCTACTCAAAATCTGCTTCTACTAGTTAGGTGTCCACTACACATTAGCAGTCTGTGGACAAACGCCATTTCCCTTGACCTGAAAAGCGAGATGAGTGCACACCCCACAGTCGCCTTGGACTGGACTTAGCTTTCCAGGGGTTCTTGAACCACTAGCTGCTGATACTGTCCATGTAACAGTACACAGCAGGTTAAACAACCACTTCTCTTGTGGCAACCTGATGTACAAGCAACAGAATAAAATAAAAACCCTACTCAGTCTCAGTCCTTGTCCTGAAAGCTTGAGCGGGTGCCAAGATGACTGGGTGACTGGGAACGGCTGCCAAGACCATATGCCAAGACCAGTCCTGAAAGATCTACATTGGCTCCCAGTGCGTTTCCGAGCACAGTTCAAAGTGTTGGTGCTTTAAAGCCCTAAACAGCCTCGGCCCAGTATGCCTGAAGGAGTGTCTTCATCCCCATCATTCAGCCCAGACACTGAGGTCCAGCTCTGAGGACCTTCTGGCAGCTTCCTCACTGCAAAAAGTGAGGTTGCAGGGGACCAGGCAGAGGGCCTTCTCGGTAGTTGCGCCCACCCTGTGGAACGCCCTACCTTCAGATGTCAAGGAAATAAACAACTATCTGACTTTTAGAAGACACCTGAAGGCAGCCCTGTTTAGGGAAGTATTTAATGTTTGATGTTTTATCATGTTTTCAATATTCTATTGGGAGCTGCCTTGAATAGTTGGGGAAACCCAGCCAGATGAGCGGGGTATAAATAATAAAAAATAATAATTATCATCATTATTATTGAGACAAAGAGGAGTGGGATACTGGGGTTTTACACTTTCTGTGGCCCCCACCCACTTTGGAAAGGGAGCCTTTCCATGTTGCTCTCTAACACGCCATAGACATGGCCAGTAGTTTAGGCAGTTTAGAGTAGTTTAGGCCGTTCCCCTGGCAGAGGACGCTGAGCCAAGGGAGTTCAAAATAGTACAGTAGTACTTCAGGTTAAGTACTTAATTTGTTCCGAAGATCCTTTCTTAACCTAAAACTGTACTTTAGCTAATGGGGCCTCCCACTGCTGCCGCGCCGCCGGAGCCCGATTTCTGTTCTCATCCTGAAGGAAAGTTCTTAACCTGAAGCACTATTTCTGGGTTAGCGGAGTCCATAGCTGTCAACCGTCCCTTATTTGGCGGGAAAGTTCCTTATCCCAGCACTGTGTCCCGCTGCTGTCCCTTATTGATGATGTCCCTTAAATATCCCGGGTTTCAAAGGAAGCAGCTCCTCTCCTTCCCTCCCTGCCGGCCAGGGAGGAGGGAGGCTCCAACTGTGTTGCTTGGCTGCATTGCTCACCCAATAAGGAGTCTAAGAACAACTGGGGGTGGTGGAGCTTGCATGCCTTGTGCCGATCAAATCGGCCGCGTTTCCTGGGGACTTGCCTTTGCTCAGCACTTCCCAGCAGAGAGGTGACGTGATTTTCCTTGAGGCTTGAGGCTTCGTTTGGCTGCTGGCTGGGCTTTCTGCCTTTGGCTCAGAGGGGCTCAGAAGTTGAACATACCTGTGCCCGGAAAATCCCTTATTTTGGCTGCTGATCCCTTATTTTTGAGGCTGCTGGTCCCTTATTTTCAAATCTGTAAATTGACAGCTATGGCGGAGTCTGTAACCTGAAGCGTATGTAACCTGAGGTACCACTGTAGTGGTAATAATAATAATAACAACAGTGCCTGTATTTATACAGTTACCTACTTAAAGTTGGGGGGCTGCCAAATTTTGTCTTTGCCCAGGGTAACCATATTACCAAATTCTGCCCTGGTCCTGAATTGTTACCTGCTTGGGAGGAAGCAACATTTGTAGAGCCATTTTCCCCAAATGTACAAAGTTGCCCTGATGAACGATGGGTTCCTGTTTCGTCGGCGTTCTGTTGCCACCCATGTTCACCCCAAAGAATGAGCGACTGCTCTGCGAGGTCCTGTCTCTGGGGGGTTCCGGCCCGGCTTGATGAGGTTAAAGCTTTTTGCCCCGAGGAAAGAGTAGGCGCAGGAGGCAGAGATGGGGAAAGTTCGATATCAGGAACCAGCAGCTGTTTGGCGAAGATTGTGGCTGCCTCTCTCTCTCTTTGGAGGTGACATGTTCTCTGTGACTGCAGCATGGTGATTAATCACTTGTGTCAGAGCCCCTAATCCCATTCAGTGGAAGACAAACACAGTGGCACCCAGCCACCCCTTTTGCTCAAGCAATTAGCAAATTTACATGAGCCAAGCACACGATGACAAAGGTTGGCTTGCAGGGCCCTAGGAAAAGAAACTCCAGCAGTCAGTCTCTGGTGATGTTTTGTCCTTGAATACTTGGCTTCTCAGCAGCCTTCAAGATGCCCTTGTTCCCCTGCCCAGGAGACAATATGCTACCTTTGATGAGGTCCCTGACACAGGCACTGTCTTCTTGCCTTCAGTGTACTGCAAGTCCACTCACATGCTGCCCATTGACTAGTTCGGTTGCTGCCTCATCCTGACATTCTGCTCTCCACCAATTGTCCTATTGACCTCAGAAACCCAGAAGAAGCCACGACTCCCTACCATGTGATTGCTTCACAAACTGCTCCTAGCTTTGTCCCATTCCTTCCAGACGTTCCGTTAACCTCTTAGACCACTTTAGCATTTGCCAGGCAGGGAGGGACACAGTTTTTGTTGTTGGCAAGGAAAAATTAGGTATATAAAGGAGAATTCCCTAGATGCAAAGATCCAGGTTTGGGGCAATTGCTCTTTCACAAGAGAACCCCCAAATATGCAGCAAAACAAAGCATGGAAATATAGGTTGTAAGACCTTTAAAACATGCCTTTCCAAATGTGTTTCAAATAGCCCCCTCTTCCCCTAGTATAGAGGAAAGAAGATCACACATTTGGTAAGTTAAAAATGGTTTACTTACAAACTTTCCAAAGGTCAGATTCATGTGCTTTTCTATGCAGCATTCAGGAAACATTGCACAGGCAGTGGTAAAAGTTCATAAATTATTAGTACAGGAACTCAAGGGAAGCTTGTTAGAGACATGCAGCCTGAGTTTGGAGCAACCATCTCAGACCTCTTTAAACGCTGAGCTTCTCAGGTAGACTGAGGTACAACAATCAGGTAGGCTCGATTACCTTCTTCCCAAAGTGAGTGGGAGTGACCTAGCTAAGCCTGGCAGGACAGCTTACTCTATGGCATTAACCCCTTCATGCATTAATTAGACTTAAGTATGTTGATTGTGACGAGAAGCGGGTGGTGCTGTGGTCTAAACCACTGAGCCTCTTGGGCTTGCCAGTCAGAAGGTCGGCAGTTCGAATCTCTGTGCTCAAAGAGGGGCTGAAAGTTCCAGGAGCAGCCTGAGCTTCCCTTGAGGAAGAGCCGTCAGCAAAAGAGTTTTAGGGACTGTACAAGACGGAGAACAGGTCTGCCTTCACTTGCGCATTAGGAGCAGGTGTAACCGAGCACTTTGCCAATAAAGAACTAAAAACCCGGCTGCTTTTTCGTCACTGGTCTGGGTGGGTGCGGGGCAATTTTATTTATTATTTATTTATTTGTAAAAATATTTCTATACTACTATATAATTTTTAAAAATATCAAAGCAGCATGCAGCAATATTGGTTCTCGTAACCATTTGTATTTTAATGTTTGTATTGTTTTATTCCCTTTGAGTCTTTTGTATATAGTACATTAGTAGCAGCACGGTATTTGGGTGTGTTAATGTAAAGATATAGTTTAGTCAACACCGTTCTTCAATATTGTATATGTTTTTATTATTCCTTCCTGCGGTTGATAGGACCATGATGATCAAAACAACAAGAAACAAATTCACAAATATGTGTGTGTGTGTGTGTGTGTGTGTGTGTGTGTGTAATATGTGTATGTATATGTGTGTGTAGTGCTTTTTTTACAGAACTTCTTGCAGTCCTACTAGCGTAATCTGTTCATTACAATTGCTTTTTAAATAGTTCAGATACCGGTATTTACTTCAGTCTTCTAAGAATCTCTGGTCCCGCGGGTTCCGAATCCTTCCTGTTGTCTAATTCTGCATTGTCCATTAATTTCATTTGCCATTCTTCTTTCATCGGTAATTCTTCTTGCTTCCATTTTTGTGCCAGTAGTATTCTTGCTGCTGTTATTGCATGTAAAAACAATTTGCAACCCTGTCTGTTAATGTCCTCCCCTACAATGCACAGTGAAAATGCTTCTGTTGTTTTAAATAAATGTATATTTCAACATCTTTTTCATCTCGTTATATATCATTTCCCAGAGGTTTTTCGAGCGGCCGCCATTATAAGCAGCCCCTCTCTGGAGCCCTTTTGTGTGCCGCTCATCGTCCCTCCACCACCGCCATTGCCAGCCCCTGCCGCTTGCAAGACACAGGTAAGCAGCCACTGGGGCTCGTGGTGCTCTTGTATCATCCTCCCCCACAAAATATAGCCTGGCCCCCACAAGGTCTGAGGGACAGTGGACCAGCCCCCTGCTGAAAAAGTTTGCTGACCCCTGCCTTTGCTCATGATGTAAGAATGCTTCTGTGGTGCATTTAAGAGGCGGTGGTCCTTGCACAGCGAATGTACGGATGTGGGGAGATAATTTGTCTGTTTTAAGTGGAGCAGGGAAGGAACTGCTTTTGCAGTGGTTCTCAACCTGTGGGTCCCCAGATGTTGTTGGACTACAACTCCCATCATCCCTGAGCTCTGGCTTTGGTAGATGGGAGTGATGGGAGTAGATTGGTAGATTTTGGGGTGATGGGAGTTGTAGTGGAGTGTGTGGAGGATTCCCTGGTCCTGAATGGGGTAACTGTGCCCCTGAAGGACCAGGTGCACAGCCTGGGAGTCATTCTGGACTCACAGCTGTCCATGTAGGCACAGGTCAATTCTGTGTCCAGGGCAGCTGTTTATCAGCTCCACCTGGTACTCAGGTTGAGACCCTACCTGCCCGTGGACTGGTGCATGCTCGGGTTATCTCCCACTTGGACTACTGCAATGCACTCTATGTGGGGCTACCTTTGAATGTGACCCAGAAACTACAACTAATTCAGAATGCGGCAGCCAGACTGGTGACTGGGAGTGGCCGCCAGGAACTATATAACACCGGTCCTAAAGGATCTTCATTGGCTCCCGGTATGTTTCCGAGTACAATTCAAAGTGTTGGTGCTGACCTTTAAAGCGCTAAACGGCCTCGGTCCAGTATATCTGAAGGAGCGTCTCCACCCCACTGTTCTGCCCGGACACTGAGGTCCAGCTCCGAGGGCCTTCTGGCGGTTCCCTCACTGCGAGAAGCCAAGTTACAGGGAACCAGGCAGAGGGCCTTCTCGGTAGTGGCGCCCGCCCTGTGGAATGCCCTCCCATCAGATGTCAAAGAGAAAAATAACTACCAACCTTTTAGAAGACATCTGAAGGCAGCCCTGTTTAGGAATGCTTTTAATGTTTAGTAGGTTATTGTATTTTAGTGTTTTATTGGAAGCCGCCCAAAGTGGCTGGGGAAACCCAGCCAGATGGGCGGGGTATAAATAATAAATTATTATTATTATTATTATTATTATTATTATTATTATTATTATGGCTGTTCTAGAGGGAGCCAACTGAGTCAGCCTCTCGCCTCGGCCCACGCAAACACCAGCATCTTCACCAATCTGTAGAAGATTTCCAAAGTACGTTCAGTGCCAGTTTTTATGCAGAACCACTAGAGGTCCCGTTGTCACACTCTGGATGTACACGGAAGGCTGTGTTAAGTGGCTTCACGTTTCTGCCAAGGAAAGGCCTCGCTAGAGAGAAGTGGGGGAATTTCCCCTGTTCCTTCTGTGATCGGGTTGCAGCTATAGCGCCGGATTGTGAAAAAGCTGGCCCAGATCACAAGGAGCACATGGCTCCCCAAATCATTATTACTGCAGCACCTACACAGATTCGTTTATTTTGTGCATGCTTTGTTAGCAGAGATTAAAGCAGCTCTGATTTTGAACTGGAAAACATTGCATACTTACATAATAACTGTTGCAAGATGATCTGATTTGGACCTATTTAAACCCCTTCCTTCGTCTCTTTTCTGCACAAGAAAAGAGCTTTTACATTCCCTATCCAATTCAAGCAAAAAACCAAACAAACAATTCTGATGTGGGTTTTTTTGTGGTGGGGGCAAGGATTGATTCAAATAAAATATATTTGTAAAAAACTTATTTTCTTCTATGAGAAAAACCACATAGTTTGGAGTAAATTTATAACCTCGGCCAGATCATTAATATCTGGTTGTCAAAAAGTATTGGTTTGAACAAAAATATGCTGTAATAAAAATGCATTGTTTTGAAGAAATTTATTGGTCCCATGAAAACCTCTTCGATTCGGAGAGATATGTTGATCTCAATGAAAGTCTATTTGTTTTGAGAAGGAGAGGGAGGAGGGGCTGGAGAGAGAGAGGGAGGGGCTGGAGAGAGAGACTACGGCTCAGGGGTTAAATGGGGGGTTTTTTTAGCTCTATTGTCAGCTTCTAAAAGTGGCATCTCTTGAACGCGGAATGCAAGGCATGAGTTGCAGGGCTGGGTGAATCAGCCTGTTTTCAGAGTGTGTCGGTTTTGCATGGGTTCACCTCAAAGTCCGTTCCACCCTGTTGCCAGGTTAATCTGATTTTTTTAAAAACCTACACGAAAAAGAAATTGCATTTAAATAATTAAGTGTGCAAATTAAAAGAAGTAAATGCTTATTAATCCGTTTCAATACCCATTAGAACTGCGTCAAGAGTTTTTCGGGAAGCTGGCAAGCCAGTGGGAATGCACATTAGCCCGGGAAGTTCAAGTCAGGTTCTGGAAAGAGAAGCCCCGCAGGGAAGAAGGGAGTTGGATGGGCAGATGGAGGAAGGAACATTGATCAATCTGTGCCAGCGAAGGGTGGATGGAGAATGGCACGGCCATGGAGACAGATGCTTCTTGCCCAGGAACTCCCTGACATGTGTAAGGTACAAGTTTAATAGGGCTGGGGTCCACTCTGCTCTTACCCTCTTGACACGCAAATGAGCCAGTTCCACTCCAGCAGGTATTTGCTGTGTCCCCGGCCCCGGGGTGAGATCAGGACTGAAGCGAGGAAGATCTGCCAGGTCAATCTCAATCTCCTTTCCACGTTGCCACAGTGAGCTCCCATTTGCTGATTCAACAGAGCCTTAGCAAAGGCATAACTGCAGAACCAACAAGACAATCCTCAGAAGCAAGTCCCGTTGAATTTAATAGGGCTTTGCCCCCAGCCAGCTAAGTGGGTACAGGATTGCAGCTGGTGGTTTATTTTTTTAAAAAATGTGTTTTTATTAAAAGGTTTTCCGTAAGTAACAAAGGTACCGTATTTTCCGCTCTATAAGACGCACCCGACCATAAGATGCACCTAGTTTTAGAGGAGGAGAACAAGGAAAAAAATATTCTCTCCCTCTCTGCGCAGTGCCTCTCCAGCGAAGCGAAGTCAGAACAGCAAGAGTGATCGCTGCACAGCGAAAGCAGGGGGAGTATTCCTCCTATTGCCCTGAAGAGGCTTCGCGCGGCAATCCCTGAAGCCAGGAGAGCAAGAGGGATCGGTGCGCACTGATCCCTCTCGCTCTCCTGGCTTCAGCGAAAGCTGCGCAGCCTGCATTCGCTCCATAAGATGCAAGCACATTTCCCCTTACTTTTTAGGAGCGGAAAAGTGCGTCTTATAGAGCAAAAAATACGGTACATTCAGTTTCTCTGTTTTCAAATCGTGGAATCCTTCATACAGGTCAATGGCAGTCAGTTTGAGACATTTTGATTGTATGAAAAACGAGGTTGAGGAGGAAAGAGAAGTGGTGAGGGGGGGCATATAAAGAAAGAGAAAAAGGGGGAGAGGTAGGGGAGACCATAAACTTTCATTATTTACATAGTATATGAGAAGAGATTTTTTTGTCATTGTCACATGGAGAGGGGCCTTATTTTTGTTGGAGTGAGAGATCAGAGGACCCAGTTGGTGACAGTCAATTGGTTGCAGTGTGTTTCAGTTGTGTGTGTGAGGCAGGGCGGTGGGGCAGGGCATTGCGACTGCAGTCTGCACTGCTGTTGTGATGACTAATCAAAAACATGTTTTAGAGTTTCACATTCACCCCTGCCACGATGTAACAAGCAAGGAAGGGAGATGAGAATAAGGATGCTCAGAGAGCCTTGCTGAGGTGCTCTGCTAACATCCCTTACAAAGGATCAGAAGGTCGGTGGTTCGAATCCGCTCAATGGGGTGAGCTCCCATTGCTCTGTCCCAGCTCCTGCCAATCTAGCAGTTCAAAAGCACACCAGTGCAAGTAGATAAATAGGTACCACTGCAGTGGGAAGGCAAACAGCGTTTCCATGCACTCTGGTTTGCGTCACAGTGTTCCGTTGCACCAGAAGTGGTTTAATCCTGCTGGCCACATGACCCAGAAAGCTGTTTGTGGACAAACGCCGGCTCCCTCGCCCTGAAAGCGAGATGAGCGCCACTCCCCATAGTCGCCATTGACTGGACTTAACCGTCATGGGGTCCTTTACTTTTACTTCTTTTCTTTTCTTTTCTTTTCTTTTCTTTTCTTTTTACAAATGATCGGATTGGTCCAGCATCAAGTTGTGGTCTGAGTGGGATTTCATCCCAGCTCACCCAGCCCAACAGTTTGTCCTAAGGTAAAGGTAAAGGGACCCCTGACCATTAGGTCCAGTAATGACAGACTCTGGGGTTGCGGCGCTCATCTCACTTTATTGGCCGAGGGAGCTGGCGTACAGCTTCCGGGTCATGTGGCCAGCATGACTAAGCCGCTTCTGGCGAACCAAAGCAGCGCATGGAAACGCCGTTTACCTTCCCGCCAGAGCGGTACCTATTTATCTACTTGCACTTTGACGTGCTTTCGAACTGCTAGGTTGGCAGGAGCAGGGACCGAGCAATGGGAGCTCACCCCATCGTGGGATTCGAACCGCCGGCTTTCTGATTGGCAAGTCCTAGGCTCTGTGGCTTAACCCACAGCACCACCCACGTCCCTTAGTTTGTCCTATAGTTGCCAGCAAAAGGTCACATAAAATTTTCAAGCTGAATGTGAGGGTTCTCACTGAGATGAAATTCCAAGGCGTTTAGAGGGAAGCAACATGAGTTTAGGCCTGACTAGGAAGCTTTCTGCACTTCCTTGATGAGACCAAAGGGGCTATAGCTCAGTAGTGCTCAGTAGCGAAGCACATGTTTGAATGTGGATGGTCCATATTCAGTTTCTGGTAGGTCCAGCTCAAGGGTCTCAGATTGCAGAGGGGTAAGAACTTAGCTCCTGCCTCCCATTGCTTGGTCCCTGCTCCTGCCAACCTAGCAGTTTGAAAGCACATCAAAGTGCAAGTAGATAAATAGGTACCCCTCTGGTGGGAAGGTAAACAGCATTTCCGTGCGCTGCTCTGGTTCGCCAGAAGCAGCTTAGTCATGCTGGCCACATGACCCGGAAGCTGTACGCCGGCTCCCTCGGCCAATAAAGCGAGATGAGCGCCACAACCCCAGAGTCGGCCACGACTGGACCTAATGGTCAGGGGTCCCTTTACCTTTACCTAGATGGGTCTATAGTATGTCTCAGAAGTTTAAATGATCACAGTGGCTTCCACTGTTGCATTATGATCACAAACAAAGCATGTCCTCCCTAAAAGAGGGCACGTGTTGCGGTGAGACCTGGAGACTGACCTCCTGGTTGTGGGTGGGTATATTGGACAGCCACAACACCCGATTGGTAGGTCCTTCATTGCTGGGTTTAATCTGGCCAATGGGGAGCTGTCTAAATGGACTGAGGGACCTATTTATGCCCATGCACGTGACCCAGAGCTTCCTCTTTCAGCTCGTGCATCGGAACACCCGCCCACCTCTCCCTATATTTAGGGCATTTTGTGATTGACCTTGCTATGCCGTCGTGTGTCGTCTGTCGTTGGGACAGGGACAAGGCAGGAATTTCCCCCACTTGGCTGATTGGCTGTTGCCATTTGGGTTTTGCCTGCCGCGTAGCAAATTGTCACAACTTGTAAGGTTGCGGATAGGCTCTGGTTCAGGTGATAGGGATGGGAGAACGCTCTTACCATCCCTATGTGAAGGGTATTCCGTTAAAGGAATCCAGGAACTCAGTGGTTTGGCCAACCCCTGAGAGGGGGTTATGCCCATGCCTGAGTCCAGGGGAGCATCTGGGGAGTGAACATAGCCTGTTCCCAGGCTTTCCACCTACCTCAGGTGTTCACCCTTGGCTGACCTATCATGGAGCTCTGGGTCAGCGCTACCTGCAAGAGTGCAGGGAGCTAGCTGAACCAGAGCCTATGCAACCAGTCACTTTCTGTAATCACTAAAGTTGTGGCCTAAATTCTTGCCAAAAACCAAAACTAAAATTTGAGTCAAGTGTGTGTTTATTTAGGGGGGAGGTCTCTGGGTCTGAACACACAAAAGGTATACTCGGGTCCTGACAAAACAAAGGAGCAATTAAACACTGGCTCACCATTCTTATCATAGCTGCCAATCATCCGGGAGATGGGATAGCTGCAGACCTGCTCTTCTGCCACCCAGAGATGCCAACCTATTTACTGTTCATGCAGTGCTTTAAAATAGAGAAGACCCAAGAAGAAAAGTATTATGTGGAGGAGGAGATCAGAGTAAAATGTTCTTCAAAAAACGCTACGGTTGAGCATGGAAGGCAGAAAGTCTACTTGAGGCAGGAAATTCAAATGGCACTCACCCAGTCACCCATATACGCAGGCCCCAATCCGCTCAGAAATAACAAACCTCCATCCATTTTGGTCTCTGTGTGCTGCCTCCTTTAATGGTGAGCAAAATCTGCTCCTTCCCTCCATCGCCCAAAGTCATGCACCTCCTCTTAGGACCACCTCAGGGCCTGGACCTGCATTCCCACCCGGAGAGACCGTGTGGATTCAGGGATAAAAAGAATACAACATTAAAAGCTATAATGCAGCCTTAGGCGGGATTAGGAGAAAAGCCAGCATAGCATCACCTGAAACCCACCTTGCGTATTTTTCATGTAAAGCAATCAGCACATGTTTGCTATGGGCTTTGCTTTCATTGCAGGCCAGCTCTGCTATTTAATCAGCTTTCCGATTTCCTCTGTTTGCACATGAAGCTGCTAACCCAGATTAAAGGGGAAGAGCCTGTCTAAGAAATGTCAGTGGCATTCTGCCATTGCAAACATGCTCAGGCTGCAGCAATGAGAGAAAGGTTCTCTCTGATTAATGTTAATAAAGCATCACGGCTGTGTTTGTTATGATCACCTTGCTTGGCACTGCTGGAGAAGGAGAGAGTAAAAAAAAAAAAGGACGAGGAATAAATGGTGTACATGACAATCACTAATCATGTCATCAGGAAAGAGTTCAAAGTCACGAATGAGGCGCATGGACTAAAAGCACGTCGTGTTTATTCAGGATTCAGTTTTAGCCTCTGACATTCAGGTTGGGCGGCAAAGAAGAAATCAAAAGACCACATCTGCATCAGGGAACCAAGGAAGTTTACAAAATGCTCCCTGTCCAAACTTGTCCCCAAATTCTGGCATTACCAAGTTAATGAAGTGGCAGCAATGCTCTAGCAATGTGTAATTCTTTTGTTGTATTGATTGATTGATTGATTGATTGATTGATTTCTAAACATTGTTTGGACTACTACAGATGCACACAAATGTTTAGTAATTGAACCACAGAGCCAAAAGGAATTTTGATCAAATGCTCATGTCATTTGCTTTTCGTACTGACCAAATCAATCTGCATGTGTGATCTGAAATCTGCAGCAAACTGTGAATGCACGGGTTCTGAAAGTACTTTTAGAAATTCTCCAAGCAGCATGGGGAAAGGGTGGATTCGCAGAACAATAACCAAAATCGGCTCAGTCTTGCGGATACTAAGATTAAGCAACCTGAACCACAAGTGCTTGCCTAAATACTGGCTTTTCCTTAACTACACACTTGGCAGGTGTTGAGAAACTACTATAAAACTACCCTCTAAAACACTTCCCACTTGGTTGCGTAAGAAGAAGTCAGTTAGGATGCAATCCCAACACAACACCCACCTTCACCATACAAAAGCAAAGCTGGCCTGACGCTCCATGCAGACTGGCCCATTTTTTCCATACTGAAGTTGTGACCGAGTCACAAAAAGTTGTCTGAGAAATCTGTGAATTTGCACAATCAAAATACAATGAGCAGACCTAGCATAAGATCTCAGTTGCATAAACAGGACCCCATGCGCTCCGAGGGTCCGGGACAGGGCAGAGGAGGAATGGTGGAGACCGCCTCCCTGTCCTGACCCTTCCAGGGAGGAGGAAGAGGAAGACAGTATAGATTTACAACAGGGTCTGAGGGAGGTCTCAGCTCAGAGGCAGATGAGGGGGGAAGCTGGGAAATCATGCGACAGCCGGGACAACACCCAGCTGACACACTGTCATTAGAAAGCATTCCAGACCCTCCATCTCCCAGAACTGGCCAGCCTTGAAAGTAGGAGAGCAAAGAGCTTGAAGACAGAGGGCACGTAGCAGCACCTGTAGAAGTGACGAATGAGGAAGTGGGAGAGATGGGGGGTGGAGATTTACTAGGGTCAATGCCATTATCCAAGAGGCTAGGTTCTTGGATAGCCTCTCTCTGTAAAGATTGAAATAAAAAAAGGACAGTAAGAAACTTTTCCTTGTCTTTGTACTTTCTTGGGTAACCAGGCGGGAGCCACGGACAGCATCCTGACACCTAGCAGCGAGACGATGGCAAAATAAAGCACTTTGAAGTACAAAGCAAAGCTAACAGGCACTTTCCCAGCATCCAAGGTAACAGTGCCCAATACTCTCCAATCAAAGGAGACCAGGCCTGCGCAGGTAACAGGATACCCTTACTGAGGAGGGGCAGGCGAAGGCTACAACCTCCCCTCCGTCCAAACAAAGGCTTACCCAATGCCTAACCTCACAAAAGTTGTGCCGATTTGCCAAGTGGGGAAATTCCTACCCAGCCCCAACAAGATGGCGACCGACAATTGTCCATAGCAAGGTCATATCCGAGCAAAGCATAAAAGTGGGCGGGTGGTTAGGGTGATCTGGCAATGGGGCCAGAGAGAGGGTGCCGGCCGGCCACACCATGGTTAAATCGCCTGCACTGAGAGCTGATTGGCTGGGGCTGTCTCCCAGGGGCAGAATCCCAGCAACAATAATGTGGCTGGCATGACTCAGGGAAGAGGCGGCAACCCTCTGCCCCCTAAGCCGGCGTACTGTTGTGGCCCGGCTGCCCGGCTACAACTCTGCCCACTGGGAAAAGGTGACCGGACTTATCACGCTGTGGTTCGAACACCCCGAGTTCCATGGACCAATGGCTGGAATTGATATAAAGTACCGTATTTTTCGCCCTATAGGACGCACTTTTTCCCCTCCAAAAATGAAGGGGAAATCTGGGTGCGTCCTATGGGGCAAATGCAGGCTGTTGCTGAAGCTTGGAGAGCGAGAGGGGTCGGTGCGCACCGATCCCTCTCGCTCTCCAGGCTTCAGGAAGACATCCGCAGCCTAGGCAGCCCTGCGGGAGGTCCCGCAGGGATGTCTAGGCTGCAGATAGCAGCCTGCCGCCCAGCGTGAGGGGCACCCTGAAGCAGAGCGCCCCTTGTGCCGGGCAGACATCCGCAGTGTGGGGAGCCTTGCAGGAGTTCCCCGCAAAGCTCCCCACGCTGCGGATAGCAGCCTGCCGCCCGGCGAGCGGGGTGCCCTGATGCAGAGCGCCCCTCGCGCCGGGCAGACATGGGCCAGCCCCACAAGCTCGGGGGACAGCAGGGAGGTGCAGCGCCGCCATCCCGCTGTTCCTCGACCTGGTTTGGTTTCCCCGACCTGCTTTTGGGGGGGAAATAAAGGGGGGGAATCCTTTATTTCCCCCCAAAAAAACTAGGTGTGTCCTATGGGACGGAGCGTCCTATGGGACAAAAAATACGGTAGCTCCACACCTGGAAGCTCTAAGCTTGCTCTAGATCAGGCACCCCCAAACTCAGCCCTCCAGATGTTTTGGGACTACAACTCCCATCATCCCTAGCTAACAGGACCAGTGGTCAGGGATGATGAGAACTGTAGTCCCAAAACATCTGGAGGCCCGAGTTTGGGGATGCCTGCTCTAGATGCAAGTCCAGGAAGGTGGCATGAATAATGCCGTCCAATTCATTTAGTGCACATGTACCCCTCTCTTGCTGAGCACTGTACTGCCATGTTGCTTTCTGCTACCCAAGAGACTTCGGGAAGAAAAGAACCAAGCGAGACGCAACCTAATCATTTTAAAAGCTCCCTTAAGATGGTGGCAACAGCAATGGCACCACGTTGCATGCTAATATCCCAGCTAATCCTCTGCTAATTTATTTTATCAAATTAAAAAGTACAGCATTCTCTGAACACCAGGGATGTTCCGTTCTTAGGGTCCCAACAGAAAACCACATGATCCATTTGTAAAGCGGCCTTTTCTGCCAAGAATATAAAATTAATAAAGTAGGATTATGGGGAGATAGGGTTTTAACTGATTCCTTAATCCCGGTGAATAATTAATGATAGCAATTCATGAAGTGGTAGTGAATTTGTTCCACATTTGAATAATAAATAGCATCGCAAAATGAAGCTGGAGTGGAGGCCAAGCCGTAGATGCCCAGTAAATGAGCCCTCCTTCCGGGAAAAAGCTTTGCGGCAAGGCCTATCATAAGCAGCACACAATATAGACAGGGTGGCAATTACACGGGCATTATCCTCCAGATGCAGTTAATAATAATAGCCGTTTTGCAAAAATCGAATATAAATGATAACTACTAAGCACCAGTATCTCAGCGAAAATACTAATCACTGTGCAAAAATGGGAAGGCAAGTCCCGGTCTGCAGGCTCCCAGTTCTAAAGGAGCAAAGAACGAGGAAAGCCAGCTTGACACCACGGGGTACAAGAGAAAGGCATCAGATTGCCACAGCTTCTCAAGAACGGGTTTGAAACAAGGATCAATGAAAATAAATCCATAATGGTTTGAGCTCTGCTTTGGTTTTATTTGTTTCCTTACTATTAATATTAATTTGAAGCATTTTTATTCCAGCCAATTTTCCGTTTTATTTCAGCCAAAAAGGACGTCCTGAGCTACTTGGATCCAACCACCCCCCCACCCCTCCAACTCGCAACAGAACATTTGCATCTCTTTATACCAGTTCTAAGGGATGCGGGTGGCGCTGTGGTCTAAACCACAGAGCCTAGGGCTTGCTGATCGAAAGGTCGCCGGTTCGAATCCCCGCAGCGGGGTGAGCTCCCGTTGCTCGGTCCCAGCTCCTGCCCACCTAGCAGGTCGAAAGCACATCAAAGTGCAAGTAGATAAATAGGTACCACTCTGGCGGGAAGGTAAATGGTGTTTCTGTGCGCTGCTCTGGTTCGCCAGAAGCGGATTAGTCATGCTGGCCACATGACCCGGAAGCTGTCTGTGGACAAACACTGGCTCCCTCAGCCAGTAAAGCGAGATGAGATCCAAAACCCCAGAGTCGTCCGCGACTGGACCTAACTGTCAGGGGTACCTTATCCTTTACCTTTATACCACTTCTAAACCTTCTGTTCTATGGGTTACCATTTCCATAAAATCTTGGATGAGCTTCAGCTTTCCCGACAAAGATTTTTATTGGTTTGCATAAACGTTTACACAATCAAATAATATTTGGGATAGCTCCATAACCCACACACCCACTGACCTTAGAGCTCCATAGCCCACCCAACAGAGAAATGCGGAAAGACAGTAAGCAGACTGGTGTAAGTAAGAGAAAATTAAACTGGAATACAGTGGTACCTCGGGTTAAGAACTTAATTCGTTCCGGAGGTCCATTCTTAACCTGAAACTGTTCTTAACTTGAAGCACCACTTTAGCTAATGGGGCCTCCTGCTGCCGCCGCACCGCCACTGCACGATTTCTGTTCTCATCCTGAAGCAAAGTTCTTAACCCAAGGTAATATTTCTGGGTTAGCGGAGTCTGTAACCTGAAGCGTATGTAACCTGAGGTACCACTGCACAGGAGAGAAGGGGCAGGGAGAGAGGTAGGGGAAGAGTTCTTGCCAAACATCATACTGATTTCCTTTTACAGTGGTACCTTCGTTCTCAAAAGCCTTGGTACTCAAACGCCTTGGTTCCCAAACGCTGAAAACCTGGAAGTGTTCCGGTTTTCAAACATTTTGCGGAAGCCATCCCAGAAGTCTGTTTGACTTCTGAAATGTTCGAAAACCAAGGTGCAGCTTCTGATTGGTGCAGGCGCCCCGGAAATAATAGCTGACAGCCACATCGGACGTTTGGCTTCCGCAAAATGGATTAAGTTTGAGAACCGAGGTACCACTGGAATTCCAAAGTACACTTGCGTAACATTGCAAGTCCTTTGACATCATCAGGAATAAAGAGGTCCAGGTTCTCTGACACTTCAGTAATCTTAGTAGCACTGAAACTGTTTTGGGGAGGAAAATCCTCACTCTCGTTGTCAGTTACTTGGAACGGAGCTAGCTGCTTTTCCTGATTTCCCAGTAATCGGCAAGTGGCCCCATGAGCTTGGCTGACTTGAGTGCTGAAACCCCAACCGCTCCCACTGAGACCGCCTAAGCCAGATGCCTGCAGCATTCCTTGCCACGCCGGGAAACTGGCTCCCAATTTTTGCCTTTGAGAGAGAGGTCAGCCCTTCTGAAAACCCGCACGTGCAGGGCACGTCTCAATATGTGGGAACTGCAAAGCTTGTGACATGGCATTGCTAGTGAGCTGCTTGCATCCATTATCGACCAAAATTTCCAGGATTGTTTGTATGAAATGAATGGTTTCATTGTGTTAAATCTGTATGGGTAGCACTCAAAGTTATGCAGTGTTTAAATGTGGGGGACAAGCTCCGCTGGGAGCTACGAGGTAGCAATAACATTTAAATAAACAGCTATGCCTGACAGGTGAATTGTATATTTTTCAGTGAGGCATAAGTCCTCCTGGTAAATCTGAAAATTAACTGTAACCCCCTCTTTGCCAATGCTTGTTTATCACTCTGAGAAAATGCTACTCTGTGCCTTAAATCCATTACGAGGCAACAGCTCTGAAGAAAACATTATGCTGCAATTATGTATACAGCATCAGGTGAGCTGCAGAGCTCTATTGAGCCGCCTCTGTGGTGTGCATGGTTCTAATCAGAGCCAAGAGGGTCATGGAGGGGTCCACATGTCAATCCTACCTGCTAGTGGTGCTGTTGAGGCTCAGAAATGAGCCAGCCTTCCAGGCCGAGTGAAGAACGATGCCATTGCATGGACAGGCAGAGTCCCCCAAACCCTGGGCGGCCCCTGTGTGGACTAACAACTCAAGACAATGTGCTATGGGATTAAAATTGGCCACAACTTTATTATGTTTCAGATGTGAGTAGACCTTTGCTCAGGCACTGGGCGTTTATCTCTCCCAGTCCCCCGCCGGAGATCTGGGGAACATCAGGGTTATCCAGTGTGTGGGGGGGGGATGGGCTGGCTCTGGAGAACATATGTTCAAGCAGAGAGAGCCTGCCCCCGTTACACCGCCATCGCAGGGGAGAGCAATGACGACCTCTAGGCGTACGGCCAAAGCCTCCCCTCAAAACAACCTCTTTAATGGGGAACCCTGGTATCGCCCTCCCCCGTTTAGGGAAGATAGACTAAAGGATTCCGCCCGAGGCCTGATACCGCCAAAGTTGTGACGTTTTGCTACAGGAAAGGCAAACCTGCCAATGCAGGAGAATTCCTTTCCAGCCCTTCAACAGCACATAGCTGTCAACCTTCCCTTATTTGGTGGGAAACTCTGCCATTTTCCGCTGCTATCCCTGATTGTTGATATCCCGTAAATTTCCCGGGTTTCAAAGGAAGCAGCTCCTCTCCCTCCCTGCCTGCCGTCCAGGGAGGAGGGAGGCTCCAGCTGTGTTGCTCGGCTGCGTTGCTCACCCAATAAGGAGTCTAAGAACGATTGGGGGGTGGAGCTTGCATGCCTTGTGCTGATCAAATCGGCCGCGTTGCCTGGGGACTCGCCTTTGCTCAGCGCTTCCCAGTGGAGAGGTGACGGTGGTTTTCCTTGCTGCATCCCCTTTGCCGGGTTGCTGTGCTGTGGGAACCACTGCTTGAGGCTTCGTTTGGCTGCTGGCTGGGCTTTCTGCCTTTGGGCCTTTGGCTCAGAGGGGCTTTACTCTGTGTGTGTGTGTGTGTGTGTGTGCGTGTGTGTGTGTGTGTGTGTGTGTGAGAGAGAGAGAGAGAGAGAGAGAATGTGTCACTTAAGCTGACAGTAGGAATGCTGCAGCTTCACACACTTACCTTCACACAATGTGTAATTAACTTGGGGAATTTTTTTACCACAGGATGTGGTGAGGTCAGTACTTTTGATTTACAAGGGGATCTGAGAGATGAATGGGAGATACGGTTTGCCAGTATTAATGGACAGCTAAATAGAAACTTAACCCCAAAAGTTAGGACCAAGATGCAAATCCTGACTGGGCAACTTTGCTGACTAGTAACATTGAACCATGAGGATGAGATGGTTGGACAGTGTTCTCGAAGCTACTAGCATGAGTTTGACCAAACTGTGGGAGGCAGTGGAAGACAGGAGTGCCTGGGACAGGTGAGGCTGCTGATCCCTTATTTAGGCTGCTGATCCCTTATTTTCAAGGTTGCTGATCCCTTATTTTCAAATCTGAAAGTTGAGAGCTATGCAACAGTGACCTTGATGTAGCAGCACCTGTGTACCTGTGGAGAAAAGGTTAACCTGCAAAATAAGTCTTAACTGAGGGTGGGTAGGGTGGGAGAAGCTCTGGAGCCAGCTGGCGATTCCCAGGTAAGATCCTTGATGCTTTTGAATTATGGTGCTGGGGGAGTCCCATGGACTGCAAGAAGATCAAACCTACCCATTCTTAAGAAAATCAGCCCTGAGTGCTCACTGGAAGGACAGATCCTGAAGCTGAGGCTCCAATACTTTGGCCACCTCATGAGAAGAGAAGACTCCCTGGAAAAGACCCTGATGATGGGAAAGATGGAGGGCAAAAGGAGAAGGGGACGACAGAGGACAAGATGGTTGGACAGTGTTCTTGAAGCGACCAGCATGAGTTTGACCAAACTGCAGGAGGCAGTGGAAGACAGGAGTGCCTGGCATGCTCTGGTCCATGGGGTCACAGAGAGTCGGACACGACTAAACGACCAAACAACAACAACAACAACATGCAGAAATGGCAAAACTTACTGGAAGTATAAGAAATCAAGATAACAAACTTTTTATAAAAGAACGGGAATGATTTATTGAATATTTACAGATAAGTTGTAAATAGATAAAAACATTGGCAGGATTATTGTAACAACCTGCAGTTTCATAGGAGTATATATTTAAAGAACATGAACAAATGAGCAAATTAAGTTAATTAGGATATGCAGCAGGTATTAAAAATAAATTTAAGGAACTGCAGAAAGAGGGGGAAGGAAGTCGAGTTTTGGAATGTTAAAATGATTGTAAAATTATTGAAATGGATAAAACTGAAAATCATTTTTTAAAAATTATTTTTTTATTTTAAAAGAGGGGCACAAGAGTTGCCTGGGTGTCACAATCATGTCACACTCGTGTCACAATGAATGGTCCGAAACTTGCAGAATCATTCTTACCTGACTTTGAGCTGGCAAACAAGATCTCAAGGCAGTGGCTATCATGAAAGGTCACGATTCTCTTAGATTGAGAAGGTGAACTTTTTTTGCTTTAGGGCTGCTTAAGTATTTCTGTAAAATCCTCACTCTCTCCCCTCAACAAAGACCAAACTGACACGTAGGCAGGACATGACTCTATAATTAGCAAGTTTAAAAGGACCAGATAAATTACCTGTTCTTTTCCTGACTGTCTACAGCATGGTAATCCCTTTCTCAAATGTGCTTTGTTTCTGTTGGATGAATATAACCAAACTTTCCTGTCTGTCCTGAGATTAACCCCTAGTGCTCAGTCAAGGATCAATCAGACTTTCAACTCACTAACATTTTGGTTTATTTTGTCCTCTTAGGCAAAAATAGCACCTATTAATGGTGCCCACCTAGCAGTTTGAAAGCACGTCAAAGTGCAAGTAGATAAATAGGTACCACTCCGGTGGGAAGGTAAACGGTGTTTCCGTGCGCTGCTCTGGTTCGCCAGAAGCGGCTTTGTCATGCTGGCCACATGACCTGGAAGCTGTATGTTGGCTCCCTTGGCCAATAAAGTGATATGAGCGCCGCAACCCCAGAGTCGGCCACGACTGGACCTAACGGTCAGGGGTCCCTTTACCTTTACCTATGGTGACAGGAAGATGAGTCTAGCAAAGTGTGTTCTGTTGCCCATGGCAATATAGCAAGAGTGTTTCCCCTATTTCAGATGAGCCTCGTGACACTTTGGTTTGACAGCCTTAACTGCCCCTCCCCACCCCCTGCTCAAGCTGTGGGGCAAAGAGATGGAAGCAATTGCGGCTTAGTCATGCTGGCCACATGCTGGTGTTAATGGCACCATTCTTTGCTCAGATCAAGAATCTCAGGGTACCTATTTTGAAACTATTTACTCACTTAAGCAATTGCTTCCATCTCTTTGCCCCACAGCTTGAGCAGGGGGTGGGGAGGGGCAGTTAAGGCTGTCAAACCAAAGTGTCACGAGGCTCATCTGAAATAGGGGAAACACTCTTGCTATATTGCCATGGGCAACAGAACACACTTTGCTAGACTCATCTTCCTGTCACCATAGGTAAAGGTAAAGGGACCCCTGACCGTTAGGTCCAGTCGTGGCCGACTCTGGGGTTGCGGCGCTCATATCACTTTATTGGCCAAGGGAGCCAACATACAGCTTCCAGGTCATGTGGCCAGCATGACTAAGCCGCTTCTGGCGAACCAGAGCAGCGCACGGAAATGCCGCTTACCTTCCCGCCGGAGCGGTACCTATTTATCTACTTGCACTTTGACGTGCTTTTGAACTGCTAGGTTGGCAGGAGAAGGGACCGAGCAACGGGAGCTCACCCCGTCGCAGGAATTTGAACCGCCGACCTTCTGATCGGCAAGTCCTAGGCTCTGTGGTTTAACCCACAGCGCCACTCACGTCCCAACAATAAGGTACACGCACCTAACCCCAAAAACCAAAGAGAGTAAAGGAAAAGGGTAAGAAAGAAAAAAGGATGAGGTACCACACCCATTTGACTCCCCTCAACCAGCACTCGTCATCTCTGACTCATTTAAGTTCTTATTTACATTGCATATCATTTATCGATGTAATTCTTCTTCTTCTTTTTAATTTTATTGGAATTTTATTTACAACATCACATAACCCCACCCCCCACCCCCATACACAAATCCACCCTCATTAAAAGTGAACATAACATACAGTGAGCATAACAGAAAGGTAAAGGTAAAGGGACCCCTGACTGTTAGGTACAGTCGCGGATGACTCTGGGGTTGCGGCGCTCATCTCGCTTTATTGGCCCGAGGTAGCATGTGGCCAGCATGACTAAGCTGCTTCCGGTGAACCAGAGCAGCGCACGGAAACGCCGTTTACCTTCCCACCGGAGTGGTACCTATTTATCTACTTGCACTTTGACGTGCTTTCAAACTGCTAGGTGGGCAAGAGCTGGGACGGAGCAACGGGAGCTTACCCCGTCACGGGGATTCGAACCGCCGACCTTCTGATCGGCAAGTCCTAGGCTCTGTGGTTTAACCCACAGTGCCCCCGTGTTCCTGAGCATAGCATACAACAATACAAACAACCAAATAAAAGATTTCCTTTATCCTGTACCTGGCCTCCTTATTTACTTCTTATAAACTGTTTCCTTTATGAATAATTATCAAGCTCTTCCTAATCATAACTTAAATATCCACAAAGTCTCCTGCTGACCCCGACACAGGTTTTGTGCAGCAGCTCAGCCCCTGAGTCGAACTGTCCCTCCAAATGTCTCGCCTGTTCCTTAACTCCTTACCTGTCTCTCCCCAATAGTGCTGCACCCGCAGCCAAGGCTCTTCTGTTTCCTGGGCCCTCTAGTCTGTGCTGAAGACACTCGTGGAGGGCAGGCCTTTGGGCTCCAAGGCAATCCCTTCTCTCCCCTCTTCAAAGGCAGATGAGGCACATCTGACAGGACAAGGCGAGTCAAACAATAAGAAGTGAAGTAATAAGATTATGATTAAAAGTACACCTTGATAGTGTAGTATCCATCAACCTGTCGTGGAAACTGCATCTCTGCAGCTGCTTTCATCAATCTGACCTTTCCGTTATTACCCACAGTTCACAGCTCTAAGTGCCTATAATTCCTACCTTGAAAGGTGCCTGAAATGTGCCCAACGTCTCTACTGGTTCCATTTGCAAGTGGTTGAGCATAGCCCTTCTCCTT
The DNA here is from genome assembly GCF_965113315.1 of Podarcis vaucheri. Lineage (NCBI taxonomy): Eukaryota > Metazoa > Chordata > Lepidosauria > Squamata > Lacertidae > Podarcis > Podarcis vaucheri. Next base: position 15,403,456 of record NC_138764.1, read on the forward strand.
CTCCTCCTCCCATAGCTGTCAAGCGTCCCTTATTTGGCGGGACAGTCCCTTATCCCAGCGCCATGTCCTGCTGCTGTCCCTTATTGATGATGTCCCTTAAATAAGCTACTGAAGGTATTTCCAGCTGTCCTTTGTCAACAACAAATTGCTGCTTTTTTGTGTTGAATATATGCTATATGGTAATTTATGGACCTAATAGGTATCTAAAGCCATTTGCACGCAGCAAAATATGTATTTTATCAAAGTAATTGTTGACCCCTTATTTTGGCTGCTGATCCCTTATTTTCGAGGCTGCTGGTCCCTTATTTTCAAATCTGTAAGTTGACAGCTATGCCTCCTCCTCCTCCTTCTCCTCCTTAATATTTATTTGATTTTACAAGTATAGAATGATAACAATACAAAATACATATCCATATTTAGAGATTTCTCTGAATTTCTGGACTTCTCATCTTCCCCTCCATGGGTCCTATTGTCAACCTTTTCAACTGCCTATTATTCAATAATCCATATTTTGTATCTCTCCATTTTGTCCATAATATTTGCTACATTGCAATCCGGCTAATGCTTTCATTTGCTTACAAGTGGTCTCCCAGGTAAATTACAAATTTCCCCCATTCTTAAAGTTTTGGTCTTCTTCTTGGTTCCTGAGCTTTCCAGTTAGTTTTACCATTTCGGCATAACAACAGCTTAGTTTGCCATTCCTCTCTGTTAGGGACTCCTTTCCATCTCTGAGCTCGTAGCATCCGTGCGGCCGTCGTCACATACATAAAAAGTATTTTCTGTTCCTTTGGAATCTCAGTACCTACAATACTTAATTAAAAAGTTTCTGGGTTTTTTTTAATAAAAGTTATTTTTCAGTTCATTAAGTATCATTTCCCAGAATGCTTTTATTACTTTGCAGGTCCACCTGATATGATAAAAGGTGCCTTCTTTTTCTTTACATTTCCAGCAGATATTTGTACTTGTCTTATACATTTTTGCTAATTTACTAGGGGTCAAATGCCACCGGTACGTCATTTTCATATAATTTTCTTTCAACGTACAACATGCTGAGAAATTCAAATCAGTTTTCCATAACCTTTTCCAATCTGAAAAGTGGATATTATGCCTTAAATCTCTCGCCCAGTGGAGCACAGCCTTTCTGACCCTGGTGAGCCATGTTCTGCTTTGTCTAAACAACGGCTTTGCTGTGGGAATTCAAAGTAAAAGCAAATTGCACATCTCTGGTTACAGAAACTGAAAGAAAACCCAGGCTGCTGGATTGTTGCCGGATGTGGTTGTCAACACACCCACATATAGGTTCGTGTACATGTAGCTTTCTTTCCAGTACTCACCCAAATATAGAAACTAGTCTAAGAAAATCTGAGAATCCTCCACATCAGCTGCAATTATAGCTCTTGCTTCCTCATTCTTCAGCTAATTATGAGAATCTTGGACATGACAGCAAGGCATAAAGGTAAAGGGACCCCTGACCATTAGGTCCAGTTGTGGATGACTCTGGGGTTGCTGCGCTCATCTCGCTTTACTGGCTGAGGGAGCCGGCGTACAGCTTCTGGGTCATGTGGCCAGCATGACTAAGCCGCTTCTGGCAAAGCGGAGCAGCGCACGGAAACGCCGTTTACCTTCCCACCACCTATTTATCTACTTGCACTTTGACGTGCTTTCGAATTGCTTGGTTGGCAGGAGCAGGGACCGAGCAACAGGAGCTCACCCCGTCAAGGGGATTCGAACTGCTGACCTTCTGATCGGCAAGCCCTAGGCTCTGTGGTTTAACCCACAGCGCCACACACACACAAATACACGCACACACCAGGGAGATGTGCAAGCTGTTCCCTCACTGGGAATTTGGCTTCTCTCTGTGGGAAAGCTGTGAAAATTCCAGAAGCTTGGAGGCAGAAAGCCAAGGTGCTTGCAATCGAGGTTGCTCACAGCACAGGATGCCTTTCCTAAAGCTTCCTTCTCATCTCCACAAGCATCTCTGCAACGAAATCTTCCAGGTTTCTTTTCTCCTTCCCCATTAATGTTAGCCTTCTGGCCCAGCTAAGATGTCTGCTGCTGCCCTCTGTTTGCATCGGTACAAGCTAGCAATTTCTATCAAACATTTTCAGCCGGCAGCAGCCTGAAACATTAACCGAGTCAGAACAACATGCATGGTAGGAAGTGCAATAGCCCCAGCGCAGGACTGACCGTGAGCATGTCAGGGTGCTAAAAGGCAGCAAGGAACAACTTAAGGAAAGAATTGCTCAGTCTCTCTGTGTGTGTGGATTTTGATTGTAAAGGAAAACACTCAAAGAGGTTTACGAAAAGAATGAAAGAATAAAAACAAGAATAAAAGCAGCTAAAAACAGCTATTTAAGTAATGTAAAAAATAAACACTATTCTTATTCAAGTTCTGTGCTTTCGATGCTAATGTTTTACGGGCATCCTGGGCATGGTGACAGAGTTGTAGAATTTTTGGTTGATGATTAAGAAGCCCCGCTTTTCCTTTTATTTTTTTGAAGTAGCACCTTGCAAGGGGGCCTAGCGACTACCTTGGAAACGGGTCTCTAAACCCCATCCCTTCTGAGGGAGACTGCGAGAGCTGCGGCTGGTGGAGCCTGTCAGAAACCCGCCAAGTATGTTGCTTGCCATGACACTACCGGGGTGTGTTATAATTCACCCTTTCTCTTCTCCTCTCGAAAGAGTTTGTATGTAAATTTCAACCTATTTTAAGGGTTATTTTCACTCAAGTGAAATCTATCAAGGAAGGAGGTTATTTTTACAGTGCACAGCAACTGCTGGTCACCATGACAACAGGCCTGGTGAAACGCAATAAAGCATCCCTCTCTTATCGTAAACACAAAAGGGAACCTCTGAAGTCTAAGAGAAAGGCAATTATTATTGGGTGGGGGGAAAGGGCAAAGGAGTATTTTCAACGTCACATGGCTCTTCTTAGCTTAGAAAGTTATCCCCGGCAAGCTTTTGCCACATTGCCTGGCTCAGAAGAGTTGGAACAGGGTGGGGTGTTGTGCACAGAAGCATAAAATCAGGGACAGTGTATCAATTTGGGTGCTACCCTTGGGCCAATGTGGCCCAATGCATAGAGCAGAATAAGGGCACACCGGTCCTTTCCATTTCTACTGCCATGGGATAGCCTACATGTGTACAATCCTACAAGTCCATAGTCCTCAACCATGTGGTCATCAGCATGGAAAATAGCCAGGGAACCAACCATAGCACTGAAGCCCACAAGTGCAGATGGCAGGATGTTGTCAACGGCTCCTGGCTGGATGCCCAGGAAATTATAAAGACAAGGAAACGTTTCTTACTGTCCTTTTCTATTTCAATATTACAGAGAGAGGCTATAGAACCCAGCCCCTTGGATAATGGTGTTGTCCCGAGTGAATCTCCACCCCCTGTCTCTCCCACTTCCTCATTCGTCACTTCTACAGGTGCTGCTAAGTGCCCTCTGCCTTTAAGCTCTTTGCTCTCCTACTTTCAAGGCGGGAAGGTAAACAGCGTTTCCGTGCACTGCTCTGGTTCACCAGAAGCGGCTTAGTCATGCTGGCCACATGACCCGGAAGTTGTCTGTGGACAAACGCCGGCTCCCTCAGCCAATAAAGTGAGATGAGCGCGCAACCCCAGAGTCGGCCACAACTGGACCTAATAGTCAGGGGTCCCTTTAGCTTTTAAAATACAGTATACAGTTTTGGGTCCCCGCTCCCCCCTTTATTTTCCTTTCTACACGGGTTCTGTTTCTCTCTCTCTCTCTCTCTCTCTCTCTCTCTCTCTTTCTTTTAGTTACATCTCACCATGTTTAGCACACGTATAATTATGTACTTTTTGTTCTTTCAGTAAAGATTTTTTGTTTTTAATGAAATGAAACAAACGAAACAATACCCTCGCCAATTTGGAAGGTCATCAATTGCTTTAAGTAGGTCTGGTTGAAGAGGAACATTTTTGTCTGATGCCTTCATTACATATCTTTAGGCAAGCCTTCCTGGGGAGAGTATTCCACAGACGGGAAGCCATTGCAGAAAAGGCCCATTCTCAGGTTGCTGCTCCATCATGGAAAGAAGGTTGGATCAATCCATCAACCTCTGATGGATGATTTAGAAGGACTGGGTCTGGCATCATTCCCGCTCTGTGTGTGTGTGCCAGTATCCATACTCAGCAGAGTAACATCTCAACACAGCTCCTTCTTTGGAAGTGTCTTCAGGGTTGAAGGTACACACAATAGGCAATAAACACTCATGGACGCCATAAAGATTCAGTCAAGTGTAGCAGTCCAGGCATAAAAGCATATTGGCAGCAAATCTATACAGACATTCGCCACTGCTGTGGTCAAGGCATGCTTAGAGTCCAACAAGAGTCCAAGACTCTCTGTCTTCTTCTCTCACCGCAAGGTGCAAGCAAGAGACTCACTAGTTACAACAAATTGCACAGAACCGTTGTTGTTATGAATCCTAGAACAATAGGGTCCAAAATGCAGCAGTCTGATTGGTCCGCAGGAGCCACCCAATCCAGCTCAAGGTGGAAGTAAATCAGCGACCTGATTGGCCTACAAGAGCAGCCCTGAATTAGCCAATCATGCGGGGCCCATTGTGTAAATAATGTATATAGAGCTAGACATTTGGGGAAAGTTTCATTCATTGCTACTATGAGCTGAATAAAGAGCATGAAATTCACATTCGACTCTGAGTATATTTCAGTTGTTATCAGTACTTCCTGTCCTAAAGCGCATGTCCAAAGAACAGTTCCCACAGGAAACATCCTTGCATAGACAAAACAACTTCAGCCTTCTGTTGCTTCTTGAAACTTCTTCTCTGTTCTTCTCTTGTTTCTGGAGCAAATGATTCTCACACAGAGAAAGAGAATACCCAACAAGGGCCACGCGGAGAAGGATCTCAGATGATGATCACGGGGTCTGGGTCGGTTTATATGGGGAGAGGCAGTCTTTGAGGTACAGGCATCACTTATGTGAGTTCTACTTACATGAAAATAATAAAATAATCCAATTCAAATCCAGAAGTGGCAAGAGAGAGCTAGAGAGGTCTACCTACATTGGATTTTACACTCCTAGTCCAACTTGGAATGTGTCATCTGAACATGAACATGCAAGGCTGGTGGAAGTTGGGGGCACCCAAGATCTGTTGGGAGGACAGGTGTATCAGCCCAGACATAATCTGAAAAGGCCCAAGATCTCTCATGCAAACAGAAGCGGCAGAATGAAATTTGGATCACAAGTTCAGGTCATGGTTCTGCATTTCAAGTGGGTACAGCCACTCAGTCACCACATATTTCAAGGCCACAGTAGGGTGAGGGGTGATGCAATGTGGTACCACCCATGAGCCCTGAGCTATCACAAGGAATCTTGATATGTCAACCCTCTGCTGGAATGCCAGCTTGACTCAATCCCACGTTTTAAAGGCAAGGGGAGGAAAGATGCAAAAGATATTCCAATGTCATATCTGAAATGAGGCCTCTTGAACATTCTGAATTAGTAATGGGAGTATGTTGAGAGAAATAAATTGCATTTTTTGCCCCCTGGCTTCTAAACACTGCAGCCTTGACAGATATCGTATGTTTTCAACTGTATTTCCATGACAATGAGAGCTATGAACTTCCTTGGAAGTGGGGGGAAAGGAAAAGAAAGCTGAGGTTCTTGGTAATATAATATAAAACCTGCTTTTGTTTTACACAGAGAATTAGTCGAAATGGAGATAGGTATTTTGTGTCCACGTTCTTCCTTATTTTAGATTTGTCCTGCCTTCCACAGGATTACATTCCTTCATTCATCCTTTCATGAGTCACACCCCTCCTCATCCAGGCCAAAGTGCCTCAACGGAAAGGGTGGAAACAACACAAACTCCATGTTCCCCTGTCCCCTTCCTCCTTTCTCACTTTCCTTCTCTCCTCCACTCGTCCTGTCTGAAATGGGAGGCGTGTTATTGGCTGACAAATCCAGCTCCAAACAAAGGGAAAGGGTTGAAGGCTCAGGGCAACCTTGGATGACTGCAGTCCTGGGAGTGAACTAAACGTAGCATGACGTGGCAGCATATTGATCAAAGAGCTGTAGTTTCATAGCACAACAAGGAATAATAATAATAATAATATGTATCCCACCACTCCGGGCTGCTTCCAACCATTAAAAAGCATAATAAAACATCAAACATTCAAAACGTCCCTCTACAGAGCTGCCTTCAGATGTCTGTGGAAAATTGTATTTGTTTATCTCCTTGACATCTGACGGGAGGGCGTTCCACAAGGAGGGTGCCACTACCGAGAAGGCCCTTTGCCTGGATCCCTGTAACCTTGCAGTGAGGGAACGGCCAGAAGGCCCTCGGAAGAGGACCTCAGTGTCTGGGTTGAACGATGGGGGTGGAGACGCTTCTTCAGATACACAGACTTTAAAGGTCAGTGCCAAAATTTTGAATTGTGCTCGGAAATGGACTGGGAGCCAGTCTCGATCTTTTGGGACCAGTGTTATTGTTAGAATTCCTGCTCCATGATTGCAGTTATGGGATTGTTGTCTGTCACATGATGGTATATGTTTTGACTCCACAGTGTGGGAAGTGACAGAGACAGGATAATAATAATAATAATAATAATAATTTATTATTTGTACCCCGCCCATCTGGCTGGGTTTCCCCAGCCACTCTGGGCGGCTTCCACAGAAACCAAAAAAACATTAAAATATCATACATTAAAAGCTTCCCTGAATAGGATGTTTGTGTTACAGTGGTACCTCAGGTTAAGTACTTAATTTGTTCCAGAGGTCCGTACTTAACCTGAAACTGTTCTTAACCTGAAGCACCACTTTAGTTAATGGGGCCTCCTGCTGCTGCTGCGCCACTCTGCGGATCCCTAAGTGTGCCAATGTCTGTTGGCATCGGTTGCTGTGATGTTTGGGCTGAAGAAAGCTTTTGAAGCTCCCGAACAATCGACCAAGAGGGAGAGAACATGCCAGTCGGGCATGTGTCTCTGCCAAGGTCCTACTCGAGTGTAGGGTGAACTCCTGACAGTTATATGGTCCCGGTGTTATATGCTACTGCTCTGGGACTGGTTCAACCCAGAGGGAAAGTTTTCCTGCGTGGAGGAAAACAGGCAGACCCAGAATTCCCGTGTGCTTCTTTGTGGCCAACCGGTTTGTGAAAATGTGGCCGACTCCCAGCCGGCTTTCTGGTGAAAGCGATGGATTGGAGGGTGGGCCCTGCTTTCCACCTCCCTCCCTCCTGCTTTCCGGAGAAGAAAGGCTCCTGCCCGTGACACACACCGCAGGGGAGCAATGGGCTCCTGCCTTCTCGTTCTCTTGCACATCTCGTCTCCGCTTCTTCAGTGTTAATATCGCCTGGCTCACCTCCTCCAATAAAGCAAACACAGCCAGGAGCTTTTACAGGCATCCATGGGGTTTGCTGAGCAGCTGCCATTGAATTTCTGTCATGGCTGGTTCCCTTGAGGTCCTTAGCAATCTCCGCCTGCAGCCTCATCGAGTGTCTCTCTTGCAGAGCCAAAGATTGCTCTTTCCTTTCTTTTCTTGTTTTCTGACCTGCTTTTTCTGCCTCTGGTCTAGTAGCTCACAGACCCACAAACTAGCCTTTCCATATATATATATATATACATATTTGCTTTCGTAGATTTTCACGGGTACAGGAATGCAGGTTTTGGTGTCTTCGGGTGTCTTCCCGTGTAAGAGTCGGGGTGTCTGGGCGACGTTTCGACGAGGTCTCACTCGTCATCTTCAGGCTGGTGCTTTCGGCTTCTTGTTACTGGAACAGAGCAGAATCTGGTGTTTGAGTTCCTATAAATACTGTTGAGGGGTGTGGTGTATAGCCTCCAACGTTCTGGGCAGAGAGGAAGTTCCTAGATTAGTGTGCCTTTTCTTCTTTTGTTCCTTAATTACTTGAGGGATATCTTGAGTGATTTCATGAGTGATATTCTGAATACCACTGGGTGGGTCATTAAGTGTAGATTAGTTGCTAAAGCTTTCGTGTCTTGACCTCTTGAGCTTGTGAAGAGTTTTTCTGAGAAGATGGCTGTGCTGCATTTAGTTGTGCTCTGGCTTGGCTTCGTGTATAGGGGCGAGCTGTGATTTTGTGCCTTGTGCCAGCCAGATCTGTGTAGGGATTGCAGGGGGGTGCAGCATCCGGAGGTGCCACTATAGTTTGGCTACTGGATGGAGTTTGTAATATGTCTGTGGAGAGGGTCTGGGTTTGGGTCTGGTGTGGTTGATTGGTGACGGCGTTCTGTGTGCCTCTGGTTCTGGTGTCGGTTTTTGTGGGGAGGGCTAATTTCCAGATGTCTGGCAGGCGGGACGTGTCGTCACGTTTGTTCATGTTGTGAGGGTGTTTCTCTATCTCGATGGCTTCCATGATTATTCTCTTGTGGTGATGTTCCATGTTAAAGAGCAATTTGGAATCTGCAAAATTAATTTCGTGTCCTGTTTCTTTCATGTGTTGGAAAAGAGAGGAAGTTTTTTCTTCTTTTTTGACGGCATTCTTGTGTTCTGCGATACGTGCATTTATTCGTCTGTTTGTTTGTCCAATGTACGTGGCTGGGCAGACTTTGCAGGGTATTTCATAGACCCCTTGGTTTTCCAGCTGGATTTTGTCTTTTGGGTTTCTGAGGATATTGGCTATTTTTTGGTTGGTGCAGAAGGCTGTTTTGATATTGTGTTTATGGAGGATTTTGCTAATTTTGTCTGTAGTGCCCTTGATATAAGGAAGGAGGGCCATGCCATTGTTTTCTTCTGTGTCTTGGTTTTTGGGGGGTGTTTCTTTTTGGATTAGCTTCGTAACCCTGTTTTTCTGGTATCCATTGGCGATTAACACATTTGAGAGATTCTGTAACTCAGTTGTCAAGTGGTCTTTGTCAGCCAGGCGTTTGGTTCTGGAGATGAGAGTCTTGGCTACGGAGTTTATTTGTGCAGGGTGGTGGTGTGATTGTGCATGTAAGTAGCGGTTGGTGTGTGTTTTTTTTCCGGTAGATAGTGTGTCCTAGGGAGCCATCAGGTTTTTTGTTTTTTTTTTTGTTTTGTTACTGGAACTTCCTCTCTGCCCAGAACGTTGGAGGCTATACACCACACCCCTCAACAGTATTTATAGGAACTCAAACACCAGATTCTGCTCTGTTCCAGTAACAAGAAGCCGAAAGCACCAGCCTGAAGATGACGAGTGAGACCTCGTCGAAACGTCGCACAGACACCCCGACTCTTACACGGGAAGACACCCGAAGACACCAAAACCTGCATATATATATATATATATATATATATATATATATATATATATACACATTATATATGTCCCCAAAGCATCCACAGTGCTGATTTCTGCGGATGAGTTGCACAAAGGGCAGGAACTATGTCTGCTGCCAGGGAAAGGAAGAGTGGGGCGATAGTTTAGGATTTTCAAAAAGTGAAAATCTGGATACAAATGTTGTTGAGGTTTCTTTTGGCCTGGTCAAAGTTCTTGAGCTTTTTTTTAAATGAAAATTGCAAAAGTCAACACTACTGATGGGATTTTCCCGGACATCTCAGCGATTTCTGCCTAGACACTGGAAATGATATATAATGAAATGAAAAGGATGTGTAAAATAAAGTTTGTTTTAAAAAAAAAACCCAGAAGCTTTTCTTTTGGGAATTATAGGGACAGAACTACCTAAACTGTACCGAAATTTATTCATGTGTGCTACTACAGCGGCAAGGATGTTCCTCACCCCAAAATGGAAAGAAGCAGAAGTCCCAGCAAAGAATGAAGGGATACAAAAACTTATGGAATATGCAGAAATGGTGAAACTTACCGGAAGAATAGGAAATCAAGATAACAAGCTTTTTTATTAAAGAATGGAAATGGTTTATTGAATGTTTACAGATAAATTGCAAACAGATAAGAACATTGGAAGGCTTATTGTAATAACCTGCAGTTTCATAAGAGTATATATTTTAAGAAGATGAATAAATGAGCAAATTAAATTTATTTAGAAGAAGAAGAAGAAGAAGAGTTTGGATTTGATATCCCGCCTTTCACTCCCCTTCAGGAGTCTCAAAGCGGCTAACATTCTCCTTTCCCTTCCTACCCCACAACAAACACTCTGTGAGGTGAGTGGGGCTGAGAGACTTCACAGAAGTGTGACTGGCCCAAGGTCACCCAGCAGCTGCATGTGGAGGAGCGGAGACACGAACCCGGTTTCCCAGATTACGTGACTACCGCTCTTAACCACTACACCACACTGGCTCTCAGGTATGGTTTTTCCATGTCTAAAGTGGGGGGAAGAGATAATGAAACAGCTGAATTCAGAATCGTAGAATCTTAAGAGTTGAAAGGTTCCCTGGGGTTGCCTAGTCCAACCACGTACAATGAAGGAACCTCAACTAGATCACACAGGACAGGTGGCCATCCCATCTCTGCTTTAAAACCTTCAAGGAAGGAGAGTTCCACCCCCACTCTTGTTGGAGTGTGTTCCACTGTCAAACAGCTCTTACCTGGCTTATGTTGCAACATTTTTTTTGAAAAATAATCTCTACTTTGCATTTTCTTCTTTTTCCCAAATTCAACCTAACCCTCCCCTCCTCCCCACTACTTCCCTTCTCACACAGGTCTTCCCATCATAATATTTTTTTCTAGTTGCTTTAAACAAATAGAACATGAAAACTATTATGATTACTTCTTTTGTCCTTACACGCTTAACCATTGCCTATTAAGAGTTCTGCTTTATCACCATATTTCTTCATGTATTTCCCTATGCATTCCCAATCTGTAAAGAATTTTTGGTTGGAGCAGTCCCTGATTGATGCAGTCATTTTTGCCATCTCAGCAAACTCACAAATCTTAACTTGCCATTCTGTCATTTGTGGTACTTTTTCTCTTTTCCAATGTTTTGCCATAAGTATTCTTGCGGCTGCGGTTATATACAAAAATATATTCCTTTTGTCCTTAGGTATGTCGTTTGTTAATAAACTCAATAAGTATGACTCCGGGTTTTTTGAAATAGAGCTCCTGAGGATCTTTTTGATCTCCTCATGCATCTCATTCCAGAGTTGTCTTACCACCTTACATCCCCACCACATATGATATAATGTCCCCACCAATTTCAACACCTCTTGTGATGGTTTAACTTTGACCCCTTTCCGTTTTCATAGAATCATAGAATAGAATCATAGAATCATAGAGTTGGAAGAGACCACAAGGGCCATCGAGTCCAACTCCCTGCCAAGTAGGAAACACCATCAGAGCACTCCTGACATATGGTTGTCAAGCCTCTGCTTAAAGACCTCCAAAGTAGGAGACTCCACCACACTCCTTGGCAGCAAATTCCACTGTCAAACAGCTCTTACTGTCAGCTCTTCCTAATGTTTAGGTGGAATCTTCTTTCTTGTAGTTTGGATCCATTGCTCCGTGTCCGCTTCTCTGGAGCAGCAGAAAACAACCTTTCTCCCTCCTCTATGTGACATCCTTTTATATATTTGAACATGGCTATCATATCACCCCTTAACCTCCTCTCATCCAGGCTAAACATGCCCAGCTCCCTTAGCCGTTCCTCATAAGGCATCGTTTCCAGGCCTTTGACCATTTTGGTTGCCCTCCTCTGGACACATTCCAGTTTGTCAGTGTCCTTCTTGAATTGTGGTGCCCAGAACTGGACACAGTACTCCAGGTGAGGTCTGACCGGAGCAGAATACAGTGGCACTATTACTTCCCTTGATCTACAAATTCTACAATATCTCCTCAAAACCATTTTTCCTGTGTATTACCTTAATGGCACATGTTAATTTATCATTAATAGCTATATCCCACACCTCTTTATACCATTCTTCCATTTTATATTCTGCTTGCCCCCTTCCGCTTCCTAGCTAACATAATTCATGCAGCTGTCAATAAATTTGTGAGCAAGTCCTTCGTCACCTGCGAACCTTCCAGCCCATCGTAAATTGATAACCATGCCACCTCTGGACTTTTGGTCAGCTTTAACCCAGTGATTTCTGTTATCTCCTTAAACACCTTTTGCCAGAAAAATTGTACATATTTACACTCCCACCACATGTGAACATAACTCCCTGTTTCCTGGCATTTTCTTTTATTTTTACTGGGAGTAAAAAGCATTTGATCCGGCCAATTTCTGTGCCTGAATTCCATGCTTTCAAAGCTACAGGTTTCTGAGCTGCTCTGCTAAGCTCCCCACAAATTCCCAGACTATGCCCTTTGTATCTCAGGGTCTGAGCTTTGACAGACAGCCCTGCATTGTGATCTTCTAGTGAGGAAGCTGAATCAGTGCTGGACAGGAGGAAATCTTCATTTTCAGTTTCTGTGTTGGAAGGTTTACCTAAAAATAAAATAAAATAAAATCTTAATAAGGAGAATTAGTAGTTTAGTTTTGCATTTTGAGTACAATTTCATTATTTGGTTTCCAGCCACCATGTTAAGTGCTCACATCTCACAAGAAGATGTGAATATCATTGCCAAAAATAGTGTTTGAAATCTTCCTGGAAGAAAAAGGCTTGCTTTGTGAGATATTTTTATACCTTCCAGCCTGATAGGGAACAGAGCAGTGCTGGTGAATTCAAGCTTGTGTTATCAAATACTTAATTTCTAACGAGTGTAAGAACCAATGTTTGAGGGGGAATTTACCAATCTGAATTCAATTCCTTCCTTCCTTCCTTCCTTCCTTCCTTCCTTCCTTCCTTCCTTCCTTGTCAGGAAGACTGCCAATTGCTGTTATTTCCACAAAATGGACACCAATTTCTGCACCTTTAAAAATGTCCAAATATTGACCTGGATGGAATTTGAAATTCTGTGAGCTTTTTGCTCTTGTTGGCCGAATTTAGAACTTTGGAGGTTTAAAAAGAAGAATCTCTTCATAATTAGGAGCCCCCACAGTGCAGTTTTGCAAGGGCCTTGGGGTGGGGTCTCCAAGCCCACAGAGCTTGCTGTAAACCAGACATGCTGTGCTGCCCAGTAGATACCCATTTTGTTAGGTCACAAACTCTGCAATGTAAGCTAAGGTAAAGGACAAGGACCCAGGAACAGTTAGGTCCAGACAAAGGCGACTATGGGGTTGTGGTGCTAATTAATAATAATAATAATAATAATAATAATAATAATAATAATAATAAATTATTTATACCCCGCCCATCTGGCTGGGTTTCCCCAGCCACTCTGGGCGGCTTCCAACAAAGTATTAAAATACAGTGGTCTGTTAAACACTAAAAGCTTCCCTAAACAGGGCTGCCTTCAGATGTCTTCTAAAAGTCTGGTAGTTGTTCTTCTCTTTGACATCTGGTGGGAGGGCGTTCCACAGGGCGGGCGCCACTACCGAGAAGGCCCTCTGCCTGGTTCCCTATAACTTGGCTTCTCGTAGGGAGGGAACCGCCAGAAGGCCCTCGGCACTGGACCTCAGTGTCCAGGCAGAATGATGGGGGTGGAGACGCTTCTTCAGGTATACACCATTTGATTTAATATTGACCATCTTGCCTTCAGGCTGAGGAAGCCAGTGTTGGTCCACAGAAAGCTTTTTGGGTCATGTGGCCGGCAGGACTAAACTGCTTCTGGCGCAACAGAACACCGTGACTGAAGCCAGAGTGCATGGAAAAACCGTTTACCTTCCGGCTGCAGCAGTACCTATTTATCTACTTGCACTTGTGTGCTTTCGAACTGCTAGGTAGGTTGTCAGGAGCTGGGACAGAGCAATGGGAGCTCACCCCGTTGTGCAGATTCGAACCGCTGACCTTCTGATTGGCAAGTCCTAGGCTCCGTGGTTTAACCCACAGCGCCACCCATGTTCCTAGGGTGCTTAGTGGGGTGCAATTGTGCTGGTGTGCAAGAGGTTCAGTGGTTTAGACCACAGCACCAGTCACGTCCCTACCCGTGTCTGCAATGTACGGCCTGTGGCATACAAGTCTGACAGACTTATTGCATCAGGCCTACCCAACCTGGGAGCCACACAGCGGCACGTGGTCCACCAGTCGCTTACTGCTGCCGCCCCACAGTTGGCAGCCTCTGTTCCCTCCCCCCTGCCCCTGCTTTGCCCAGTCAGCAAAAGCATGAAGTTCGCAAAGCCCTGGTGCCCCATCCTATTAGGGTTGCATAAGGTAAAGGTAAAGGGACCCCTGACCATTAGGTCCAGTCATGGCCGACTCTGGGGTTGCGGTGCTCATTTCGCTTTATTGGCTGAGGAGCTGGCGTACAACTTCCGGGTCATGTGGCCAGCAGGACTAAGCCGCTTCTGGCGAATGAGAGCAGTGTATGGAAATGCTGTTTACCTTCCCACCGGAGCAGTACCTATTTATCTACTTGCACTTTGACGTGCTTTCGAACTGCTAGGTTGACAGGAGCAGGGACCAAGCAACGGGAGCTCACCCCGTTGTGGGGATTCGAACCGCTGACCTTCTGATTGGCAAGTCCTAGGCTCCGTGGTTTAACCCACAGTGCCACCCATGTTCCTAGGGTGCTTAGTGGGGTGCAATTGTGCTGGTGTGCTGAGGTACATGTAGCATCAGGAACAAAGCAGCTCTAGATCTTCTTTGGCGACCACTCGTAGCCGAGTAAAATTGTCTTCCATGAACACGGTCTTAACAGTGAGTCTGTAAGTGACTGTGGAGGCCAATTCTGGATCCACACGTCCTTCCACAGTGGGGATATAGGTTTCTGGGCAGGAGTTGATCGCGGTGAGGGTTTGTCAAGCATGCCTTCCTCTTAGCACATTTCTCCCTTTCGTCCTGAGTTCGAACGTTTTCAAAGTCCGTGACACATTTGGTTCTCCAACTGGAGCGCTCGCAGGCCAGTGTTTCCCAGTTGTTGGTGTTTATACTACATTTTTAAAAGATATACATCTGCTGTCAAGCCTTCCGCTGACAGCTATGCTCTCTGAGCCCCAGCCGTGAGTGACAGCCCAATTTGTCCCTCGAGAGCCTTAATTTGAATTTTGCACTTTCACTCCTGGGCTACCGCACAGCATTACCACAGCCACTTAGCCCTGATTCAGTGCTTCGGGAGTTAAACAGAAACCTGTTTCTGAGAAGGGTGGAGAATGAGTCATTACAGCATCTGGCTGCTTTAAAGAGGATTGCTGAGAACTGTGGTACTTGAGATTAACTTGAGAATTTGGGGGCGGATTTGCAGCAGGAGGATATTCCTCATGTACAATACCTGCCCCCTGAGTATATGTTAGCAGACTTGGCCCAGATGTCTCTTTGTTTTCATAGAGGAGACTAATTGCCTTTCTTGTTTCAGTCTGAGAAGTTTTCCTATGTCACTCTCCAAATAACGGGAGACATTTCTCAAGTTTTCCAGGTGCCTTCTCCCTCCTGGTAGGTTTTGTGCACGTGGTCTATACAGTGTCTCATGCTCAAAAACAAAAACACTCCTTATTTGCAAACCTTGCGTTGCCTCTGCAATGTCTGCTCTCATGAGGAGTTCTGTCAATTGTTGGACATGCTGGCTGGCAACAGAAAACAAGGAATTTCAAAAATGCAAATGCAGCATCTTTTGTCGATTGTTGTCTCCCATGCCACCTGTATTTGGAAATATCGAAAGGGAACGCAGCGCTACTGAAAGAGGTGAATTGACAAGCTGAGAAACCTGGAAGTTAAAGGCAGTGTTATTTCTCCAGTGTTGGCAATTGCTTTCAGAGGAAGAGGAGAAAATGTCGCACCTGCTTTCCTCAGTGCATTTTGTGTGTTTGTTAATGCACCATTTGATTTCATATTGGCCATCATAATAATACTAATAATAATTTTACTATTTGTACCCTGCCCATCCGACTGGGTTGCCCCAGCCATTCCTTTTCTATCATTAAATTGGGCGCTCTTTTCTCCAGAAATGCCATGTGCATTTAAAACACAGTGAAGATAGAGGCGCAACAACAGTAGTTCTCTACCTCTCTCGTGAGCCCTTGCAGAGAAAGATGGTCCCTGTGCTGGTGTGAAATTCAGTCCAAGGACTCAGTGCAGCAGAGAAGAAGACCTTGCTTCTCCTTCCAAGTTGGCCATTCATGAAGATGAATGCTGGGGGAGAGTCAGGGGGCCTCAGTGGCCAGGAGTGCCTTCCATCAGCTTCGGCTGGTGGCCCAGCTATGCCCCTAAAAAAACCAAAACAGTCTTCCTGCGGTGCTTCTTTGTATGGTCCTCTCAAGTCTACATTAGGACGCCTTAGTTTTGAGAGGTCCTACCTACAAATGGTCCTAACTTGGAGGCAAGAGACTGGGCTCAGTATAGCCTCAGTGGCCTGGAGCGCCTTCCATCAGCTTCGGTTGGTGACCCAGCCACGCCTCTATCTAGACAGGGATAGCCTAACTACTGTTGTCTATGCTCTGGTAACCTCAAGGTTAGATTGCTGCAATGTGTTATACGTAGGGCTGCCTCTGAAGACGGTTCGGAAACTTCAGCTGGTGCAGAATTTAGGGGCCAGGTTGCTCACCGGAGCAAGACAGTTTGAGCACATTACACCGATCCTGGTTTGACTGCACTGGCTACCAATTACTTTCTGGGCCCAATTCAAAGTGCTGGTTTTAACCTATAAAGCCTTAAATGGCTCAGGACTGCAATACCTCAAGGACCGCCTCTTTCCCTTTGAACCTACCCAGACCCTGAGATCATCTTCTGAGGCCCTCCTTCGTGTGCCTCCTCCTTGAGAGGTCTGGAGGCTGGCAACACAAGAACAGGGCCTTCTCTGCAGTGGCTCCCCATCTGGGGAATGCTCTCCCCAGGGAAGTTCGCCTAGTGCCTTCATTACACACCTTTAGGCACCAGGCAAAAACGTTCCTTTTTAATCAGGCCTTTGGTTGACCTGATTGACATCCTATACCCTTTTAAAATGTGGCTCTCTTGGGGGGGGCAGTGTTATTGGGTTGTTGTTTTTTATTTTGAATATATATATATATTGAGGTTTTTATGTTGATCTTGTTCTGTGAATCACCTTGAGACCTCCGTGTATAGGGCAGTATATAAATTCAATCAATCAATCAATCAATCAATCACCCTATGCACACCTAATTGCAAGTAAATCCTGTCGAACACCTACTGAGACTTATTTCCTGGTCTGTCCCTCAGTTTCGTTTTGCCGCATTACTGAACTTTAAAATACAATCACTTTCTCAAGTTTGTAAGGACACTCTTTGCACTGCAATCTCTTGACAGCTTTTAAAATAACGGAAGCGAATTAACGTGCTGAAGGCTGCAATCCTACCGAAGTCGTAATGTGGGAAAGGAAGTGATCTTCATATGGAAGATTCATATTAGAGGCTTTTGAAACAAGCTAGTCAGTCTTTGTGCCAAGGAAGATTCCCACGAGGGTACTCTAAATATGTAGCTTAATTGTTATGTGCACGCTGGTGATGAAGACCAATGATCAAAACCAGGCAAGTTTCAGAAGATTTTTACAGAATGTGAAAATTAGTGCGTTGCCATTTTTCTTAAAGATACCAGCAAAGCTCAGGCCTGGATCAAAGTCATCTGACAGCAGTGTACAACCAGCTCAGCAAATACAACAGAGTTAAAATTAATTTTAGCGTACATTTCTCCTCTGTAAAATTTTAATTTAAAAAACCAAATAAATATATTTTTTTAATAATCTAAATCATTCCACATGAGCGCAAGCCGGTGTTGTCAAAACACACTTTCCTACACATAATGCAAAACTGGAGACTTAGGTGGACAATGCAAAGCACCCCAAAGATTGCCACCCAGCCACAAACAGAGTGACCTTGTAGATGAGCACAGAGACAGTATTAAAAAAAGACTCAGAAACTAAAACTCCATTGGCGTCATGTTTCTCAACCAGTAAGATTTCACCACACACTCATGATCAGTTGAGTCACCAGTGGAAGAAGATTTGGGTGGTTGGTGGAGGGCTGTAGTTCAGGGGTTGTAGTCTTGCACTGTTCCCATTCATTTTAATGGAGCTCACCCAGGAGACCTTTCTGGTGAACTGGGCTGCCATGCTCTGTAAAGAAGCTGACAGGAGAAGATATTCGGAGCGCACTGTTCACGCTTCTCAGTCATCCTTGCCTTGTAGAAATGGCTACTCCAAGCTCAGTTGGCTTTGACCGCTATCATCAATTGCCATCAACACTGCATTTAGCTGACATAATTACTTATTGTTACAATCAGTGGCCATTAGGTTATAGCTAAATTACAGTGTCAGTCCCAGGGAAGTGCTATTACAACCCCGTGAATATGCGAAGTTCATTGCACATGATTAACACTGCTCCTGCCGCCACTGCCCATGGAGCAAAGGCAAAAGGAATTAGTGAAGACCTGCCACTTATTGCAAAGTGCTGCCGGATTACAGGAACAGGGATGGCGCCGTCAACTGTTATAACTTCATCGTTCAAACTGTATCTCTTCCATACTGGTTGAGGGGGGGACCGGACTGGGATTCGGAGGGTGAGGCCAGTGACCTCTCTGGCTCAGAAATCAAGGACCAAAGCTCTAAGGTATGGTTACCAGACGTCCCTGGAATGCTGTTCTGAATGTTGGCGGTGGGGAGGAAAAACCCTCCTCCCACGCAAGCCCCGGGAACAGAGGGAAAGCGCTGCGCGCCTTCCCCTCTGTTCCCGTACCTGTCCTGAAGGCTTGCGGTGCGGAGAAAAGCCCTTCTCCGCACCGCCAGCCTGGCAAGCGGTTTCCCTAGGAACGCATTAATTGATTTTCAATGCATTCCTATGGGAAACCGTGCTTCGCAAGACAAAAAACTCGCAAGAAGAAAAAACTTGCGGAACGAATTAATTTCGTCTTGCGAGGCACCACTGTACTCTATTCCGAACTTAAAAATGGAAAATGTAATGCTGGTGGTCAACAAAAGAGGTTTAAAGACTGTCTCAAGGCAAATCTAAAAAAATGTAGTATAAACACTGACAACTGGGAAACACTAGCCTGCAAGCGCTCCAGTCGGAGAACAGCCTTTTCCAAAGGTGTCATGGGCTTTGAAGACACTCGAACTCAGGATGCAAGGGAGAAACATGCTAGGAGGAAGGTACACTTGGCAAATCCACACCGTGATCGGCTCCCTCCCAGAAACCAATGCCCCCACTGTGGAAGGATGTGTGGATCCAGAATTTGCTTCCAGAGTCACTTATGGACTCATTGTTAAAACCGTGTTTATGGAAGACACTCTTACTCGGTTACGAGCGATCACCAAAGAAGAAGATTCGTCATTTTCTCAAAGGAGCTCAAGGAAGTCAATGTGGTTCTCCCTCGGGGCTCATCCACACTTCTGCCTGTGCCATGCCTCGAAAGCATGGGTCTGAGTGGTTTTCTGCTTGCCCCACAATTTCTTCAGGGAAAACCAGCACTAAATCGGATCAAACGCCAATCCAAAGAAAAGCCAATTGATGTTTACCCTGATTCAGCACCAAAGAGTGGGTTTTCCTGGGGATAAGCAGTGGGGTAAACAGAAAATTTATTGTTATTATTGTTGTTGTTGTTATTAGTCCTCAGACTGCATGCACATCCAGAAGCTGCAGGAGCACCTTTGCAGATATTTCAGTGTATGCACAAACATCAGCAGTGTATGAAGAATCATCTCAAATCATCCCCAGATGTGTCACTTCCAGTTACACAGTAACTGGAACCGACTCACTCTCCCAATTGCTACTAGCGTCAGAGGAAAATGCCCCAGTATAGTTGGTGGAACGTAGGATGTGTCTCTTCCTCGCCCATGGCGATGAGGGGAATTAGCAGGATAGAAGGAAAACCTGCAGAGGGAGCCCAGCTGCTTCCAGAAACAATCTAAGGATTCCCTGCACCGATGCTGCTTCCAGGTTGCCTGGGTTTGCTAGGTCAGAGGGTCAAAACACTCAGGCAAAAGAGTTGAGAGCATCCCCTTGCCCTTGCTCTGGCCATAGGTTTCTACACGGACATGCAGTTTCCCGGGCTATAAATTAGCAGCGTGATGAGGCACAACCAGCTGTTGCTAGACGTGACATGGATGCTCAGGTAGACTCCCTTGCTGTTGTATTGCCTTCCCTTGCTGAGACAGGGGCTACTCTCAGGCCAAGACTTGTATTATGACATGGCCGTAAGTTATGCATTTAGCTGTTCATGTGAGTGCTCTACTTCCGGGGTGCCAAAATGGAGGAGGGTCTTCATGGAAAACCACATGGCTACTAGACATAGCGGGGAAACCTGGAAATCCTCCCCCTTTGCATGTGAAAACTACATACAGTGGTGCCCCGCAAGACGAATGCCTCGCAAGATGGAAAACCCGCTAGACGAAAGGGTTTTCCGTTTTTGAGCTGCTTCGCAAGACGAATTTACCTATGGGCTTGCTTTGCGAGACGAAAACGTATTGTGAGTGTTCCGATTTTTTTTCGCTTCCCCCCTTTTTCTAAGCCGCTAAGCCGCTAATAGCCTTTTAGCCGCTGAGCCGCTAAGCCTTTAATAGCCGCTAATCCGCTAAACCGCTAATAGCGCTAATCCGCTAAGCCGCTAATAGGGTTGCTTCGCAAGACGAAAAAACCGCTAGACGAAGAGACTCGCGGAACGGATTATTTTCATCTTGCGAGGCACCACTATATATAATTATCACCCACTCTATTTGGCAGTGGCTCTCCAGGGTTGCAGGAAGAAAGAGCTCTTTCCGGCCACGCTGCCCAAGGACCAGGGGCTGACCTTATGTATGTAAGCATGTGGTTTACCACCGAGTTCAGCCCGGACCCTGAGGTCCAGCTCCGGGGGCCTCCTGCCAGTTCCCTCCCTGTGAGAAGTGAGGTTACAGGGAACCAGGCAGAGGGCCTTCTTGGTAGTGGCACCCGCCCTGTGGAACACCCTTCCACACGATGTAAAGGAAATAAACAACTACCTGGCTTTTAGAAGACATCTAAAGCTCCCTGTTTAGGGAAGTTTTTTAATGGTTGATGTTTTATCGTGTTTGTAATATTCTGTTGGGAGCCGTCCAGAGTGGCTGGGGTATAAATAAATTATTATTATTATTATTATTAGCCATTCAAAAATGATTGGGGATTTTCACTGATGGTCTCAGGCAGAGATCTGCACCAGCCCTGGTATACAAAGACGCCATCAAATTAAAGATGCTGAGGAATGATGCTGCCAAAGTTCCCACAAGTTTGTTTAGTGCTGCATTTAAAATCTCTCTCTCTCTCTCTCTCTCTCTCTCTCTCTCTCTCACACACACACACACACACACACACACACACACCCTTCCCTAGAGTCCCAGAGGGGCTTCAACACTCTGCCCTCAAAAAAACGGGGCTTTTCCCCTTTGCAAAAGAATCTGCACAACTGTGACCCGACCCCACCCCCCAAAATGGGGCTTTCCCCCTTTCCTCCTCTAAAAACTAGGTGCGTCTTATGGTCAGGTGCATTTTATGAAGTGAAAAATACGGGACTTTTTTTAAGATTTGCCTTGAGAGTGTCTTCAAACCTCTTTTGTTGACCACTGGCATTGCACTTTCCATTTTTAAGTTTGGAATAGAGTGGTTGCTTTGGAAGACGGCCACCGGGCATCCACACAACATGACCAGTCCAATGAAGCTGATGTTGAAGAATCATTGCTTTGACACTGGGGATCTTTGCTTCTTCCAGTACACTGGCATTGTCTTCCCAAGTGATGTGTAAATTCCACGTATGGCATTGTGCCGACAAAGTGGTATTTAGAAAAGTATTGTTCCTTTGCTGTCATTGCCACAAAACGTGCTCAGCAATGGTCTTTCACACATTAAGGTTCAGACCAAGTTTTCTGCCACTTGGGTTCAAACCATCATCCCATCAGATACTTCATATTTGTAACCAAGCTAAAGCTAGAGAGAGTGTATAGGAACAATCCTGTCTACAGTTGCCAGCTCTGTATCCCACTGAGTCCCTAGGGCTTCAATAGGAGCACCAGCCATTCCAAACCATAGATGCTCCATCAGTGGGGTTTTCTGTGTCACCACCACCAAGAAGAGGCCAGCAAAGTGGGAAACCGAACTCTCCAGACCTCACTGCCCTCTCTTTGCTTCTCTGAGCAAAAGGGGCCACAGTCGTCACCTTGTGCCTCTTAACAAACCGTGCACCTTGCCATTGTTATGGCAGATTCTGTTTCAAGCAATAAGCAGCAGAAGAGTAAAGCTCTAGAGTCCGAGCAGACTAGGGAGTATTCGCCATGCCTTCCATTGTGCCTTCCCTTGTTTGAGTTTGGACTCAGAAGGGTTAATGGTACTCTGCTGTAACACATGATTGGTCTTTATGAGATTGGAGCTCTTGTCTGTCTGAGGCCTACAGATGATGCTAAAGAGCCAATAATGACAGCAATTCAAAGCAATCTAATTATACAAACGGGAGGCTAAACAATTTCATCATCCTTAAATTAGATTGTCCTAATGAGATAAAGACACCAATTAATCCTGAATTAATTTCAATAGCCTATTTCAGGCAAACACTTTAATATGCAAATGTAAATGAGAAACAAAGCCTACCGTCAAAAGCCAGAGTTCAGAACCTCTCTCTTCACAGCTGCACTGGGTATAAATAGTGCCTAATGAGTTTGCACGGAAAGACACAACCTCCAGAAAATTTCAGACTCCATAAAGCACAGCCGGGCGTTTCAGGTAGGTGCAGTTCCGAGCTAGGCAAGAAAGAGTAAGCAGAACAGGGCAGGTGCTGTGAAGCAGATCAGAAGCTCTCCATGCACCCAGGAAAAATGGGGGAGGTCTGCTTGGCTGAAGAAGGCCCCCGCAGTCAAAAGCGAGCACTGGGTACCTGGCCAGCTGCCATTCAGGGACACCAAGCTGATTTTAATTAGCTCCTACTTAATTGTTTTAAATTACTCATTTTCCATCACCATATGAAAATCCAAGGTCTTATTTTAGGTGGGGGGGAGAGTTGGAAGCATTAGATGAGAGGGCAGGTTTTAGGTGTAGCTGCCAACAAACAAAGCAAGCTCACACCAGAAACGAGCTTTTTGGTTATTATTTTTGTCCCTACACGAGCAGTGAAGTCAGGAATTGGATCTTGCACATAACTACGCCTGCCAAGCTTGTTTGTTTCTCTCCGCCTGATCTGTAAGGAACTTGTGTCCTTTGCTCACAGCCATTGCTGCCCACACTGTCAATCCCTAAAGTGAAACTGTATGACGTTTTAGGCTCCATTTGCACACACAAAAAAAACAGTGGTGGTGGGAACCTGTGGCACTTTGGAGTCTAGATGCAGGAATTACAGAGGTGACTGAAATTACAAGGGAGATGTCTGTGTAGCCTTCTAAAGGGGGAAATAAAAGGAGAATTCATGGATTCAAAGATCCAGGTTTGTGGCAAGTACTCTTTGGTGAAAGAACTCCAGGAGAGATTTAAAATCACAAAATATGCAGCAAGGTAAGTAATGGAAATATAGGTTATTGGACCTTTAAAATACACCCTTCTAAGTTTCTTCCCAAATTCCCCTCTTCACCTAGCGTAGAAAAGGATCTCATGTCTGGTACGTTAAGAAATGGCTTACTTACAAACTCTCCAAAGGTCAGATTCATGTGCTTTTTCATAGCCAGCCAGAAAACACAGGCAGTAAAGCATAGCTTGATTGCAATGGTGGAAGTTCCTAAATTATTGGTGTAGGAACATAATAAAGACTTGTCAGAGTCATTCAATCTGAGCTTGGAGCCACCTCAGATGGACAGACACATCCTTCTTATCTTCACTAGCCTTGCAACTTTTTCGTTTAGCCCCTCCACCTCCTGCACTGACTTCTTTAGGCTGCTGATTAATTACAGGAAGCCTGGAGGTAGCACAAAGCTGCTTTCCTCCTGTTTCTTCATGTGTACGAGGCACAGAGCTTGTTGCCAGGGTGCCAGCTGTCTGGTGTCTGCAGAGTTACAGGAATCCAATACGGTACTGTGTTTGCAAAGTAAATTATCCCCTAACTGGGTGACCCCGAAGCCTGCTGAACTAACTGTGCCTTCCTCGCTTATTAATAAGCATCTTCTGTGAGTAACCAAGATGTATTGAGTAGGGACTCCCCAAGTGCAAGTATAGCCAGAAATAACTTTGACTTTTCTCTTCCTTCCTTTCTTTTTCCTTTTTGCAAAAATTACCTTCTGGAGCTGTGGGGAGTGAGCAGCCCTCCTGTATTTTCACAGCAGCAGCTATAGCAACAGGACCTCCTGAAGAAAGTGTGAAATGGAGCTGTCTGAGATAGAAGAAGCTGTATCTGTGCTCCAGTCCCCTTATGCAAGCCTACCTGAAATAACATGCAGCTAAAGGTAAAGGGATGCGGGTAGCGCTGTGGGTTAAACCACAGAGCCTAGGACTTGCCGATCAGAAGGTCGGCGGTTCGAATCCCCACGATGGGGTGAGCTCCCGTTGCTCGGTCCCAGCTCCTGCCAACCTAGCAGCTCGAAAGCATGTCAAAGTGCAAGTAGACAAATAGGTACCACTCTGGCGGGAAGGTAAAGAGTGTTTCCGTGCACTGCTCTGGTTTGCCAGAAGTGGCTTAGTCATGCTGGCCACATGACCCAGAAGCTGTACTCCGGCTCCTTCGGCCAATAAAGTGAGATGAGCGCCACAACCACAGAGTTGGTCACAACTGGACCTAATGGTCAGGGGTCC
The DNA here is from genome assembly GCF_965113315.1 of Podarcis vaucheri. Taxonomy (NCBI): domain Eukaryota; kingdom Metazoa; phylum Chordata; class Lepidosauria; order Squamata; family Lacertidae; genus Podarcis; species Podarcis vaucheri. The sequence goes on from NC_138764.1 coordinate 15,427,966, forward strand.
CTTTACCTTTAAAGGTACTCCTGACCATTAGGTCCAGTTCCGGACGACTCTGGGGTTGCAGCGCTCATCTCACTTTTCTGGCCGAGGGAGCCGGTGTTTGTCCTCAGTCAGCTTCCGGGTCATGGGGCCAGCATGACTAAGCCGCTTCTGGCAAAACCAGAGCAGCACACAGAAATGCCGTTTACCTTCCCGCCGGAGCGGTACCTATTTATCTCCTTGAACTTGATGTGCTTTCGAACTGCTAGGTTGGCAGGAGCTGGGACCGAACAACGGGAGCTCACGCTGTTGAGGGGATTCGAACCGCCGACCTTCTGATCAGCAAGCCCTAGGCTCAGTGGTTTAGACCACAGTGCCCCAAGGGTAAAATGAGTACTGAACAATATACAGAGCTAGCCAGAGTGGTCTAATAGCCCACAGTATTATAGGGCTTATCATTAAACACCTTTTCCTCTCGAGACCAGCTTCTTTCTCCATTGTTTAACATTAAAATCCTGACCTCTGAGCAGATACATGATGGAGAAGCATATAAAATATAACAGCAAATCTGTGTAAAATGCATAGGGCTTCTAGGAAATATAGTAAGGAAATAGTTTTGTTCGGTTAAACCCAGGGTGGTGAACCTGGGACACGGAGGCTGGATCTGGCCTGCCAAGCTCCTGCCAGTGGCCTGCTAACCTCCCAGCAAAATTGGGCATCTCTTCTCTTTGCTAAGGTGCCTCTTTTCCCTCTGGTATGGCACAGTTGCTCTGGTTGGTAAGACTTCCCAATGGTAGGGCTACCCCAGGGGTGAAGAGGTTACTTTGAAAGGTGAGCCTGTGCTGTTGAACCAGGGAGCAAGACTCCTGCTCTTACAAGCCTTTTAATGCAGCAGCAGCAGCAGCATAACGGGAGGTGGCAAGTCTTAAATTATGTTGTCATTCGTATGTTGGCCATATCAGGGGGCAGAGGGGGCCTGGTCAGTCTGAGCTATTTGGAAAACTACAGGGAGGGACATGATTTGGCTAAAAAATAATGATGGTGGTGTTGTAATGCTTATGGTTTTCAATAATAATAATAATAATAATAATAATAATAATAATAATAATAATAATTTATTATTTATTATTTATACCCCGCCCATCTGACTGGGTCTCCCCAGCCACTCTGGACGGCGTCCAACCAAATATCAAAAACAATACAGTGTCAGACATTAAAAACTTCCCTAAACAGGTGTCTTTTAAAAGTAAAATACAGTGGTACCTCGGGTTACATATGCTTCAGGTTACATACGCTTCAGGTTACAGACTCCGCTAACCCAGAAATAGTGCTTCAGGTTAAGAACTTTGCTTCAGGGTGAGAACAGAAATCGTGCTCCGGCGGCACAACAGCAGCAGGAGGCCCCATTAGCTAAAGTGGTGCTTCAGGTTAAGAACAGTTTCAGGTTAAGAATGGACCTCCAGAACGAATTAAGTTCTTAACCCGAGGTACCACTGTAGTTGTTTATTGCCTTGACATCTGCTGGGAGGGTGTTCCACAGGGCAGGCGCCACTACCGAGAAGGCCCTCTGCCTGGTTCCCTGTAACCTCACTTCTCGCAGTGAGGGACCCACCAGAAGGCCCTCGGTGCTGGATCTCAGTGTCCGGGCTGAATGATGGGGGTGGAGACGCTCCTTCAGGTATACAGGACCAAGTCCATTTAGGGCTTTAAATGTCAGCATCAACCCTTTGAATTGTGGTCAGAAACACACTGGGAGCCAATGCAGATCTCTCAGAACTGGTGTTATGTGGTCCCGGTGGCCACTCCCAGTCACCAGTCTAGCTGTCGCATTCTGGATTAATTGCAGTTTCAGAGTCACCTTCAAAGGTAGCCCCACATAGAGCGCATTGCAGTAGTCCAAGTGGGAGATAACTATATTTTGAAGACTAAAAAAACGGTTCCAACTTTGACAGCTTGGAGACATTCTTCCTCCCTGACACAGTCAACTCTGCCTCCCTTTCTCACCCCCAGACTACAGACAGCGATTGACACATACACTCTCCAGTTACCTTGGTTGCATTTGACACAAGCCAAAGACTCCCCCCCTCTGGCCAGGGAGAGCCCAAGACATTTTGCTGCCTCAGATAAATGGCAAGATGGTGCCTATCTCCCTGCCCCATTCATTCCATGTACAGAGACCAAAATCTTACTTCAGCACTGGAGAAGGGACAGTGTCTTCCATGGGTAGGCAAACTAAGGCCCAGGGGCCGGATCTGGCGTAATTGCCTTCTAAATCCAGCCCGCAGATGGTCCAGGAATCAGCATGTTTTTACATGAGTAGAATGTGTCTTTTTATTTAAAATGCATTTCTGGGATATTTGTGGGGTATAGGAATTCGTTCATCCCCCCCCCAAAAAAAAACCTATAGTCAGGCCCCCCCACAAGGTCTGAGGGACAGTGGACCGGCCCACCTGCTGAAAATGTCTGCTGACCCCTGGTGTCTTCCATGACACCTGAGGGTACTTTAGCAGCAGCAGGCCAGGCCAAGTCCCACGCAAACAGGAATATCTTCCAACATCTCCCTGCCCCTGGTACCCGTTGCCTAAGATGCTCACTTCGTTCTGCCCAATGCTCTTCTGGAAAACCCTGAGCAACCACTTTCCCATTCAGGATGTCTGCCACTGCAGTAGGGACAACATACATGCTTGCCTTGAAATTCAGCAATGAATTTCTCTTCCTTCTCCCCACCCACGTTTAGCTAAGCTCTCCACACATCTTATAAACCTATTTGATGACATGTTTGCCCAGCATCTTTAAATTTTGTTTTATTTTGCTCAAAAAACTGCTCTGGTGAATTCTGGGAGGATGGCTTTTTAATGTCACAAAGGCCTGTGCAAAGCTGTCACCTGCTGGACCAGTTTCTCTTCAGCGTGATCCTGTATGTCTGAGCCTAGCCATTGTGTGTCAACACAAAGAAGTTGTGTCCAATTGAACAAAAGGTTGTGCTTTCAGCTGGTGGATGGGGTTGCGGGTGCCGCCCTCCACCCCACATCTCACCTAGAGAACTGCATGCACACGCATACACGACGAGTACCGTTTATCTTGTATACATCCCATTTATCTCCGGCAAAAAGCACCGGACCAAAACTATCTTGAGTGATCTAAAAAGAGAGAGAGAGAGAGAAAACCAGCGATAAGTACCTTCCCCATCATTACTTCTCCATTTTATTATGGTGGTGATAGCAATAATGGTGGCTGTAACCCCCATCAAGTCCACTTAGCATGGCTCGTTTTCAAAAGCCACTCAACGCCTTTTGACAGTCCAACCAGGCGGTATGAAAAGATCACTTAACCTCGATGATCGGAGGAAGACTTGAGTGGGAAAATCAGACCCTATAGTCACAGAAGAGGCTGCGAGGGAGGGGGGAGGAGAAGGCCATTGATTTTATGACAAAGGGTGCCACCCTTGTCAGAGTGCAGTAGCACACATTGAGGGAATGTTTCAATTAGTGTGTGTGTGTGTGTGTGTGTGTGAGAGAGAGAGAGAGAGAGAGAGAGAGAGAGAGAGAGAAATTCCATAAGAAAAGTTCTTTGCCTTGTTATTTTTCAGTACCAATTACCCGGGAGCTCTCCTGCGCAAGCCCCATCCGATGAATGAGAAGTGCACAATAGCAGGCAGTTTCTGTTTCTCTGAATGGCTTTTGGACCCATTGAAATCTGCCCTGTCTATCAGATTTCTTACCCGCCCTTCACCTTAAGGTCCCCAGTGTGGGTTACAATATAACACACAGTTATGAAAGCAGATAAAACAGACACAAATCATAAAAAGTAAAACCATTCCCGTTTCAAACGAGGTGGGCCCGCAAAACAAAACAGCTTAACTGTCAAAGGTCAGGGTAAAGAGGGGAATCTGCAGCGTGCAGTGAAGGCGACAGGATGGGTCCTAAATTCCTAGGCACTCCATGTCCTGATGAATAGCAGAGTCCCACAAGGGTATATTTGGAGTGGGTGCGTCGTGTAGCAAAGGTTCATCAGTAAAAGAAAAACTTTTACTAATGGCAAAAGGCTTCATTTTACACACACACACACACACACACACACACACACACAATTCAGAGAAAAAACAGGTACAAAACGAAAGTAAGAGATAATTTAGGAATGACCAGCTCGCTGAGTGCACAAATTTATCTCTCCTGGCTCAGCGTGACCTTCAGATAGTCAAAACATAAAACATAACATTTCCAACAGAAATGAACCTTCTAGAATGAACTAGAATCTTCCAGCATTTTCCAGTTTCTGCCCTCAGACTTTAGCCATGACGGAAGGTGCTTGCGGAGGGCATTCCCCCAGTTTAGGGGCCGTCACAGAAAATGCCCCCTCGTGGGCCACACCATTCCCCATATTTTTTTAGCGTGCTTTGACTTCCAAGAGAGCTCCTTTGGAGGATCTGAACAATAGCTGTCAACTTTTCCCTTTTCTTGAGAGGAATCCTATTCGGAATAAGCGAATTTCCCTTTAAAAAAAGGGAAACGTTGACAGCTATGATCTGAACACTCACAGGTGTCACTCCCTGCACATTCTACTTAAACCTCTGCCATAGTTTGAAATCACCACTCCCCCCCCCCCAGTTTTCCCTCCCTCCCTGCTTTACTCAAATGTCTGCCATTGCTTTAAACTGCTGTTTTCCTCCCAGTGATCCTCCATCCTTGCTTTACTCAGACACCTGTCTTTGTTTAAAAAGGCACTTTTTTTCTTTTCAATGTTCCGACCTTCCCACTGTATTCAAACCTCTCCGCCATCTATTCCTCAGTTACCTTGTGTGTGAGAGAGAAAAAGGATGAAGAGCCCTCAAATACAGTATTTTTTTTAAAAAATATTTTTATTAATAATTTCAACATAAAAACTATAAATACAGTATTAATAGACAAGATGTAGGAGGAAAAGGTTAATATAAGGACTCACAAAGGGGAGGAGATTCTTTGGAATTCTCTTTCTATGTTGGTTGTTTGATAATTGTTTGATAATTGTTAAAATCTGAAAAACTAAATAAATGTTTTTTAAAAAATAGTGAGGATGGCCAGAGCACATTCATATACAGTGGTACATTGGTTCTTGAATTTAATTCATTCAGGGAGTCCGTTCAACTCCCAAAATGGTTCAAAAACCAGGGTGCAGCTTCCGATTGGCTGCAGGAGCTTCCTGCAGCCAATTGGAAGCCATAGAAGCCACGTTGGACATTCGGCTCCCGAAAAACATTCGCAAGCCAGAATACTCAACTTCCGGGTTTACGGTGTTCAGGAGCTGATTTGTTTGGGAGCCAAGCCATTTGACTACCAAGGTACCACTGTATTTCTGCATCTCCTGGTGAAGCAGGGGGGGAGGGGAAACAGTCACAGCTCCTTTCTGGAAGTACAGTTCTTCTGCCACACAGGAAACAGAACAGGGTGATGGGAAATGAAGCAAGAGGGGCGGCCCCATTGGGAGAGTAAAGGGTACGACACATACTCAATCTGACAACCTTAGTCTCTATATAATTAATTGATTTAGAGAGCAGCAGATGTGGAGCAATGTGAAACGTAAGGTCCCGAAATACGGAACACAATGACAAATGCAAACCTTTGCTCTGTAACCAAGCTTTAAAACTGGATGTGAAGTTAAAACCAAAACAAAAACAGGAAAGGAAAACATCACCTGGCTTCACCCACTTGGATCTTGAAACAATACACATTCAGCAATGAAGGTCAAAAGCATTTTGTGTACATATAGCACTCCCTCTTCAAACCCAAAATGAGATGCCACTTCTAAGGTGCATTTTTTGCAAAAAATCCGGGATGCCAAAGGTTTGTGCTTCAGAACAAAAATACCCAATTGTGTTTCCTTGATCTTGTCTCCCTTTCATGTCGACTCTTCTCCCAGAAACATATTTTTAAAAGATAAATAAATTCAACCCTCTGCCCAAGTTATGAGAGTTAATTCATTTCCTGACTTTGGCTACTGATTTCCCAAGCAACGCCCCCCCCCAACACCTTTTCCCTTTGACATAGCTGCAACCATGCCATGCCATTCCTGTTACCCAACTGAAGTGCCTTCTACGAGGAGGGGGGGCAGAGAACTGGATGAGATGCCACCTCATTGATGGTTGGCACCATTTGAGCCCGTGTCCTTGTGACCCATCAAACCAAACATGAGCCATGATCTATGTATCACGGTCTGCCAGGGGCTCAATATATCCCCACTTCTGCTTCCTGGGATTGTAAAATGTGTTTCACAGATTCTGTTGCTTCTTTACTTCCCAGCTTTCAACAAAGTGGCAGAAGAGGGCATGGTGGGGTACCCGGGCTCCCAGCACCTCCCAGCAGCTGAGCTCCTACCACGGTAAAAGGAAGAGGGGCTCACGAGGCCAACAATAAATCTAGCATCATCGTCTCTCTTCAAGGCAGCACTTTTGTGCACACTTGAGTTGTTGTTGTTGTTTAGTCGTGTCCAACTCTCCGTGACCCCATGGACCAGAGCACGCCAGGCACTCCTGTCTTCCACTGCCTCCTGCAGTTTGGTCAAACTCATGCTGGTCGCTTCAAGAACACTGTCCAACCATGTCGTCCTCTGTTGTCCCCTTCTCCTTGTGCCCTCCATCTTTCCCAACATCAGGGTCTTTTCCAGGGAGTCTTCTCTTCTCATGAGGTGGCCAAAGTATTGGAGCCTCAGCTTCACGATCTGTCCTTCCAGTGAGCACTCAGGGCTGATTTCCTTCAGAATGGAGAGGTTTGATCTTCTTGCAGTCCATGGGACTCTCAAGAGTCTCCTCCAGCACCATAATTCAAAAGCATCAATTCTTCGACGATCAGCCTTCTTTATGGTCCAGCTCTCACCTCCCTACATCACTACTGGGAAAACCATAGCTTTAACTATACAGGCCTTTGTCGGCAAGGTGATGTCTCTGCTTTTTAAGATGCTGTCGAGTTTTGCAGTTGAGTTAGTCCCCATGAAGTCAGCTGAACTGGCAAGCAAGTGAGCGTGGCTGGCAGTGAACAGGAGAGAGCGAAAAAAGGAGCCCCTTGAGAATGGCTCCATTCTCCTGTAGCTGCTTGTGCTACTGATGTGCATGGAAAAAAGGTCCTCCTGATTTTCCTCCCAACCATTCTTCACCAAATAACGAAAAAAAGAAGAATTGCTTTAGGAAATTACTCGACGAGGAGAGGAAAAAGTCAGTGAAATTCTCTTGGGCAGGATCTTTTTTAAAAAACAAAATACTTTTCAACCTACTTAAGCAGCGTCCAGGCAGAATATTGATTTATTGATTTATTTATATTTCTTTATACATACGTTTCAGATTTATACATTTCACTAGTTTTGCCATCATTTTGACATTTCAAAACTTTACTTCCTTCCCCCTCTTTCGGCAATTCCTTAAATTTATTTTTAGTATCTTCTGCATATCCAAATTAACTTAATTTACTCATTTATTCATCTACTTTAAATACATATACACTTACAAAACTGCAGGTTTACAATAATCCTGCCAATGTTTTTATTTTCTTATAATTTATCTGTAAATATTCAACAAACCATTTCCATTCTTTTGTCAAAGATTTGTTATCTTGATTTCTTATTTTTCCGGTAAGTTTCGCCATTTTAGCATATTCCATAAGTTTTTGTATCCATTCTTCCTTTGCTGGGACTTCTTCTTCTTTCTGTTTTTGGGCAAGTAACATTCTTGCTGCTGTAGTCGCATCCATGAATAAATTTCTAGAAATTTTAGGTAGTTCTGTCCCTATAATTCCCCAAAGGAAAGCTTCTGGGTTTGTTTGTTTTACAAATGTTATTTTAAACATCCTTCTCATTTCATTATATATCATTTCCCAGTAAGCTTTAACCTTACTGCAAGACTACCACATGTGATAAAAAGAACCTTCTTTCTCTTTACATTTCCAACACTTATTTGATTCAGATTTATACATTTTTGCCATTTACTCGGTGTTAGGCACCATCGATATATCATTTTCATATAATTTTCTCTTAAATCATAACATGCTGTCAATTTTATATTCCTATTCCACGATCGTTCCTATGCTTCCATGTCTATATCATAAGCAATATCTATTGCCCAATGTTTCACTGAGGGTTTTACTTGCTCATCCTTTGTCTCCCATTCCAATAATATTTTATACATTTTAGACAGCACTTTTACATTACATTCCTCTCTCGGGCAGGATCAAGTGCTTTCCTTGCACTTACCTTGCTTTTGAGGTGATGGAGGGGCATTTGATGAGTTTCCTTCCTTTCATCCTGTATACCTGTATACCTGAAGGAGCGTCTCCACCCCCATCGCTCAGCCCAGACACTGAGATCCAGCACCGAGGGCCTTCTGGCAGTTCCCTCATTGCAATAAGTGAGGTTACAGGGACCAGACAGAGGGCCTTCTCGGTAGTGGCGCCCGCCCTGTGGAACGCCCTCCCTTCAGATGTGAAGGAAATAAGCAGCTATCTTATCTTTAAAAGACATCTGAAGGCAGTTCTGTTTAGGGAAGTTTTTAATATTTAATGCTGTATTGTTTTTAACACTCGATTGGGAGCTGCCAATTATTATTATTGTATGTCTGTATAGTTACCTCAAACACATGAGAGATATTATTATTATTATTATTATTATTATTATTATTATTATTATTATTAGAGTGGCTTAGTCAAAATTCTGATGGCACTTATGAAAGAAGTTCTCGCGTGCAAGCGGCGTTAAAAATGACGCAAGAGCGCGACTCTGCACCCAAGCAGCTCCTGTTCATTTCAGTGTTGTGTGAGTGGATTGTGCCTGAGTGGAACAAATCTTTCTCTCTGTTCTGAAGGTTCTGAGCACCTTTTGTGTGAGATGGGCAGTGACGACACCTCCCTCAGCAACCTGGGCGACTGTTTCTTAACAACTGTGGAACCTGGGCCCTTGCAGTCCAGAGTGGGGAACCCCATTGACCACCTGTACTCCATGCAGAGCTCCTACTTCACATCTTGAGGCATTTGAGGCGCTGAACAGACCAGGGCTGGGCTCGTTGCAGGTGCCACCTGGAGAGAAGGAGAGGAAAGGATTTTGAAATGGCTAAATTTTGAAATCCCACCCTGTGGAATGCCCACCCTTCAGATGTGAAGGAAATAAGCAGCTATCCTATCTTTGAAAGACATCTAAAGGCAGCCCTGTTTAGGGAAGTTTTTAATATTTAATGCTGTATTGTTTTTAACACTAGATTGGGAGCTGCCCAGAGTGGCTGGGAAAACTCAGCCAGATGGCTGGGGTATAAATAATGAATCGTTGTTGTTGTTGTTGTTATTCATCCTGCAAATCATCTCCCCAGCTCTCTGCATGCCACGCAGGCAGTGGAAGAGGAAGGGGGTGCGGTGGGGGTGGTCTGCCCCAGGTGTCATCCCTGGAGGGGTGACATTGCCTTGCCGCCCCCCGGGATGCTCTCCACTCACCACCGGTGGCACCCCCGTAGGCGGCTAGCCCCGCCCCCGAGTGCACAGCATGCGGGCCACTCCAGGTGCCTGAGTAGCTAGCTCTGCCTCCACACACAGGGGCCCACGCATCAGTCAAAGTCTGAGGGAAGGAGACACCACACGAGGGAACTCCTCCCATTCGGCCTTTTTTTTTTTAAAGACCTGGAAGTTCAGGCACCCAGGGAGGCTGCGGAGTGCTGGTGAAATGTTTATGCAAAAGGAAAATGCTCTCGCACCCTTGCAAATAAGGGAAGTGTGCAACACCGCTCCCCGCAACACGCACTATAATTCCAAAGAAAGCTTCAGGTGTTCTGAGAATGAGGCAGCACAATGGAAGACTCTTTTGGCAGAAGAAAACCATTGCGACATTTTGCCAGTACGTTTCCAAGCACAAAGTGTTGGTGCTGACCTTTAAAGTCCTAAATGGCCTTGGCCCAGTATACCTGAAGGAGCGTCTCCACCCCCATCATTCAGCCTGGACACTGAGATCCAGTGCTAAGGGCCTTCTGGTGGTTCCCTCGCTGTGAGAAGTGAGGTTACAGGGAAACAGGCAGAGGGCCTTCTCGGTAGTGGCGCCCACCCTGTGGAATGCCCTTCCATCAGATGTCAAGGAAATAAACAACTTTCTGACTTTTAGAAGACATCTGAAGGCAGCCCTGTTTAGGGAATGTTTGATGTTTTATCATGTTTTTAATATTCTGTTGGGAGTTGCCCAGAGTGGCTGGGGAAACCCAGCCAGATGGGCGGGGTATAAAAAATAAAAAATAAATGGTGGTGGTGGTGGTGATGATACCATAACACTATCTTACACAGCCAGAGGCTTCTGTGTTTTCTGGCAGTTGGCTAACGGGCAGAGTTGTGCTTCCCTTTCTAGATCCTGAGTCTCTCCATTTGCTTCTTTACCCGTCAAGAGACAGGAAATGGCCTGCACTGCTGCAACCCCCATGACTGCCTCATTTGCCCAGCTCCACCATTGATCCTGCTACTGCCATGCCTCAGCCAGCTGCATTCTGGAGGAACTTTGCAAAGGCCTGAGCAAGCCTAGCATCACTACATCACAGGGTATTGCCACTCATTGCCTAGGCAATCAAGAACTGCTCCAGGAGTGAGGCCTTGGAGTCTTAAAAAGAGCTAACCATTTGGCAACACCATAGCTTTCTCTACAACAAAACAACATGCCAAAGCCATACTTCCTGGTGGTAGCACAATCCAGAGAAAGTAGGGGGAATCAGAAAATGTCACTCAGTTTGGAGATACTCTTTTCAAGCTCTTCGCAATCCCTTTTCATTTTAATGACCCTGAAAAATTCATTATCATCCGCAAACTTGGTCACCCCACTGCTCACCCCTAACTCTAGATCAGGGGTCAGCAAACTCTTGTATCAGGGGGCCAGTCCACTGTCCCTCAGACCTTGTGGAGGGGGGGGCAGACTATATTTTGAAAAGAAAAAAATAATAATGAATTCCCATGCCCCACAAATAACCCAGAGGTGCATTTTAAATAAAAGTACACATTCTACTCATGTAAAAACACGCTGATTCCTGGACCGTCCACGGGCCAGATTTAGAAGGCTTTTGGGCTGGATCCAGACCCCCGGGCCTTAGTTTGCCTACCCATGCTCTAGATTGTTGATGAACAAATTAAGAAGAAGAAGAAGAGTTTGGATTTGATATCCTGCTTTATCACTACCCAAAGGAGTCTCAAAGCTGCTAACAATCTCATTTCCCTTCCTCCCCCACAACAAACACTCTGGGAGGTGAGTGGGGCTGAGAAACTTCAAAGAAGTGTGACTAGCCCAAGGTCACCCAGCAGCTGCATGTGGAGGAGCAGGGAAGCGAACCTGGTTCACCAGATTATGAGTCTACCGCTCTTAACCACTACACCACACTGCCTTAAGACACATGGGTCACAAAACTGATCCTTGGGGGGGGGCTCCATTTTCCGCACCTCTCCATTCAGAGAACTGTCTATCTATTCCTACGTTCTGCTTCCTGCCACTTTATCAATTCCTGATCCACGAGAGGACCTCTCCTCTTATTCCACATCTGCTAAGCTTACTCAAGGGGTCTTTGGTAAGGTGCTTGGTTGAAAGCTTTTTAGAAAGTCAAAGTACACTATGCCTCAAAGGACTCAAATAGATTTGTGACACAGGACTTGCCCTGGTTCTGCTTCTGCAAGCTTGTTCTTCTATATGTTTGGTTATGTTATCCATCATGATACTTTCCACCAGTTTTCCCTGGAGAGACATTAAGCTAATCAGCCTGCAAATTCCAGGATCCCCCCCAGACCCTTTTTTTAAAAAATGTGTTTCATTGGCTAATTCCAGTCCTCAGGCATGTAGGCTGATCTGAGGGACCGCTCCCTTATTGTAAATCTCCTTGCTTTAAAATTGCTATATTAAGCACAACTTGATGTTTGCATATTAATAAGGAGGAGGAGGAGGGGTTAGGAACAGCAACAACAAAAGCAAGTTGGTGCAGCAGAAAAACCTCGACTGTAGAGATCTAGAGGGTCACTCCAAAGCTAGCAGCTGGTGCACATTTATGCTGGTGGTAGGAAGTGCGTGGAGAGGCCTGCAGCAAGGACTGATGTTTGGGGTTGAAAATAGGGGTGGTGCACTCCCTGAGATATTTGAAACAGGAATTGCCCATAGACCACTTGAGTGTGCCACGGAGTCTTGTGGGACCTTCAAAATGTGCAGAGCTCTCCCTCCTGGGCAGAGCTGTCTTTTTGCCTACTTATTTTCTATTTTCTCTAAGACAGCATCTTAAAAAGCAGAGACATCACCTTGCCAACAAAGGTCCGTATAGTTAAAGCTATGGTTTTCCCAGTAGTGATGTATGGAAGTGAAAGCTGGACCATAAAGAAGGCTGATCGCCAAAGAATGGATGCTTTTGAATTATGGTGCTGGAGGAGACTCTTGAGAGTCCCATGGACTGCAAGAAGATCAAACCTCTCCATTCTGAAGGAAATCAGCCCTGAGTGCTCACTGGAAGGACAGATCCTGAAGCTGAGGCTCCAATACTTTGGCCACCTCATGAGAAGAGAAGACTCCCTGGAAAAGACCCTGATGTTGGGAATGATGGAGGGCACAAGGAGAAGGGGACGACAGAGGACGAGATGGTTGGACAGTGTTCTCAAAGCTACTAGCATGAGTTTGACCAAACTGCGGGAGGCAGTGGAAGACAGGAGTGCCCGGCGTGCTCTGGTCCATGGGGTCACGAAGAGTCGGACACGACTAAATGACTAAACAACAACAAGATTTTCTCCTGTTGCACTTTCCTGCTTCTTAGTATGTTCTACATGGGGAAAGTATTTGGGTGGCTGCATTTGTATTCTCCGCCGAATGCAAATCTGATCTTGATTTAAGTGGGTCAAGCCAACGCATATCTGCAGCGCCAAGAATGCAAAAGGGGGGGGGACTCAGAAAATCAGGGGGGGGGATGTAGCACCAAGATGAATCAAAGCAAGCAGCACACACACAAATACAACTTGGCGTACTTTGGCGCATCTCAGATTCATTTCAGTGGAGCTAATAGAGGGAAATTCCAGGTGGATTGTGCCCAAAGTGTGCACTTTGACCAATGATGTGAAGTATGCCTCAGAGGAGATACAGCTGGATACCCCTAGTCTTTTGCAAAATTCAGTTACTTTGAATAAATTATGCCTTTTTTGTGCCCCCTCCCCATCATTTCTCCTTTTGCCAGTTTCCAGTAAGCCAAGCCCAATAACTTGTCTATAATGAAATGTGACTGCCGGGGCTATTTTTACAGAGCTGGCATTCATTTGCATGCTTGCTAGCTGTATGTGGGGCCCAGGGCAATCCCCCCCATCCCTGCCCTCCTCCCCCCGCTGGCATCCCTCTGATCAGAAGTGACAACAGAAACACAGGCATGCTTCCTCCAGATCTTACCCTGTTAGAGGAGGAAAGCTCTGGGGGGAGAGAACAATAGAATCAAGGGCTTTAGGAAAAGGTTCCCAAACAGATCATTTTCAAATGTCATCTGAGTTCTTGGGGGCAAGGGTACAGCCCCAGAAGCAGCTTTTTTCAGTCAATACACAGAGAGCCATATCAACAAATGGAGTCAGGGAAAGGCTCATGATGGAGTCACAGCGAGGGAGAGGCAACTCTCTCTCAGGGCTTTTGTCCAACCTACTTTCTACTCAGGCAGGGGAAAGAACTCCTGTAATGTCCCTAGGGAGGGGAACGGCCAATCCAACATGTGGTTATCCCTGGAATGCTTTTTTCATTGATTTTTTTCCCCCTGCAGAAATGCTATTCACTTATTGCAACTTGTAGGAGACCGTCTTTCTTTGATCTAGCTAAAACTCGGGGCAACCATTTTACTGAGGCACTAGGTGGCACTAAAATTGTGGCACAGGGGCTTAAAAGGTAAAGGTAAAGGTACCCCTGCCCGAACGGGCCAGTCTTGACAGACTCTGGGGTTTGTGCGCCCATCTCACATCTATAGGCCGGGGGCCAGCGCTGTCCGGAGACACTTCCGGGTCACGTGGCCAGCGTGACAAAGCTGCATCTGGCGAGCCAGCGCAGCACACGGAACGCCGTTTACCTTCCCGCTGGTAAGCGGTACCTATTTATCTACTTGCACCCGGAGGCACAGGGGCTTAGATGCGCCTAAAGGTAAAAACAGACACAGGTGGCGCTGTGGTCTAAACCACTGAGCCTCTTGGGCTTGCCGATTAGAAGGTCAGCGGATCGAATCCCCACGATGGAGTGAGCTCCCATTGCTCTGTCCCAGCTCCTGCCAACCTAGCAGTTCGAAAGCACGTCAGTGCAAATAGATAATTAGGTACTGCTGCAGCGGGAAGGTAAACGGCGTTTCTCTGCACTCTGGCACTCGTCACAGTGTCCCATTATGCTAGAAGCGGTTTAGTCATGCTGGCCACATGACCCAGAAAGCTGTCTGTGGACAAACACCGGCTCCCTCAGCCTGAAAGCGAGATGAGTGACAGAACCCCATAATTGTCTTTGATTGGATGTAATCATCCAGGGGTCCATTAACTTTACCTTTATCTGTGTGTGTGTGTGCCCTGCACACGAAGGTTGCAATGATGCAGTGCTGCAGGGATGGAAATCGCAAGGCCAAATGCTGGCTCCCTCGGCCTGAAAGCGAGATGAGCGCCGCAACCCCATAGTTGCCTTTGACTGGACTTAACCATCCAGGGGTCCTTTACCTTTTACCTATAGGAGGGTCATGCATGAGAAAGAAAGCATGTGCTTCTAAGTATGTGACCGACTAGCTGACCAGGAAGACACTCCGATCAGCTGCGGGTCTTGGAGGCCAACGCTTGGGAAGGAAGGGCCTCTATCCTCTATCAAGGACCTGCCAGGCTGCCTCCCAGTGCAGTGTTTGGGGAGGGAAAGGGTTAACCTGGAAGAACGCCGACTCTGGCCTTGGCCCCTCTCTCTCCCCCCCCCCCACCTCCTTCCAATCTCCCACTTCTAAGACGTCCCTGGTGCTGAATTCTTATTCAACTTCGAACTGACAAACTGTTTTTAATCTTTTCCTTCCATCCAGCTTGGGGATTGGGAAGCAAAAATCAATACTGGCTGGCAGGTGATCAAGCAGCTTGAGACTCGGGCTGAGAAAGAGGAGAGGAAAGACAGGAGGGTGCGGGGAGGTTTGACTAAGTAGCATGAATTACAGAGGCCTCCGGTTCCCCGCGCCTTGGCCTTGAGCAGACGAGCGTTGTTGTTTCAATCAGGTTGTGAGTTCACAGCTGTCTCGGTGCACTGCAGAAAGGCTTTCGTGGGCGATTACGACCCGATGCAATCAGGAAACTGAACAAAGGCATCTTGGGGTGGTAGAAGCCGACGTTCAAGACCAGGCCCATCAGACAATCCAGCCAAGTCCTAAAACCCCCTACCAGATTCTTGCTCTCGTGGTTGTGGAAAGTTTCAAAAGGTGAATTTTCTCTAGGAGAAATAAAAAAATTCCTTCCAGTAGCACCTTAAAGACCAACTAAGTTAGTTCTTGGTATGAGCTTTCATGTGCATGCACACTTCTTCAGATACACTGAAACAGAAGTTGCCAGATCCTTCTATATAGTGAGAAGGTGGGGAGGGGTATTACTCAGAAGGGTGGTGGGAATGGGAGATTGGCAGATAGCTGAGATGAGCATGTTGACGACTCTTAACGACTGCAATAGGTCTTACAGGAAAAGGCAAGGGGTGAGAAGGTGAAAAATGGCTTAGTCATGTATAATGAGATAAGAATCCAATGTCTTTCTTCAGACCAGGTCTTTCCATGGTTTTAAGTTTGGTAATGAGTTGCAATTCAGCAGCTTCTCTTTCCAGTCTATTTCTGAAATTCCTTTGTAGTAAAGCAGCTACTTTGAGATCTTGTATAGAATGTCCTGGGAGATTGAAGTGTTCTCCTACTGGTTTCTCTGTTTTGTGATTCTTGATGTCAGATTTATGTCCGTTTATTCTTTGGCGTAAGGTTTGGCCTGTTTGTCCAATATAGAGAGCTTTCTAGGAAAGAAAGAGAAAGAAAGCTTAGCCATGCACAAACCCTGGTGCGCTAGGTTTCCACATGCGAAGAGGATGCTTTCAAAAAAGCAACAGTCTTCTGTGATGGTTCTGGCCCAAGAGAAGACTGTAAAGGTAAAGGTAAAGGGACCCCTGACCATTAGGTCCAGTCGTGACTGACTCTGGGGTTGCGTGCTCATCTCGCTCTATAGGCCGAGGGAGGCCAGCATGACTAAGCTACTTCTGACAAACCAGAGCAGCGCGCGGAAACACCATTTACCTTCCCGCTGGAGTGGTACCTATTTATCTACTTGCACTTTGACGTGCTTTTGAACTGCTAGGTTGGCAGGAGCAGCGACCGAGCAACGGGAGCTTACCCCGTCATGGGGATTCAAACCGCCAACCTTCTGATCGGCAAGTCCTAGACTCTGTGGTTTAACCCACAGCGCCACCCACGTCCCTTAGAGAAGACTGTGCAGCCCTCCAAACACTCCCATTTTCCACAGCTACTTTCCTCAATCACTTATTTGCACTATGCATGCCACGGCAGCTATTTGATTATTTTAAATTAGGGTATTTCTGTTTTTCACTCCAGTCAAATTCTAAGGATGCTTAACAGTGAAGCCAAGAGCAAGAATTTAAAAAATAACCTTGCTACTATGTTTGTTTATAGCTCCGTATTTTCCCAGCATCATTGGGTGCCTTCAGTTAGCCCAGAGTGACAAGCCCATTTCATGATGCCTCCTATCAACTGCAGTCCCATTAAAATAAAATAAAAAAATAAAATATTACCAGTCGCTACACGTCGACTCATAGAATTGTAGGGTTGGAAAGGACCCTGAGCGTCATTAAGTCCAACCCCCAAGAATCCCCACAGCTCTATTTGCCCGCGTCCCTGTACCCTCCTATAGATGAAAATGGAAATACGCTGGTGCATTTGTGGATGTAGACTGCAGTGGGGTCTGGCTGGGCAGTGGTGGGACCAATGCAAGCCAGGCTGAAACAGAGCATGACAGCCACAAAGGGGCATCATAAGTAGAAAAGGGCGGGGGGGCAATGCCTCTAGCCCCGCCCCTGTCATCTTCCCTTCCCTTTCCCGCCCCAACCTGGCCACAGTGATCCATGCAACGGTCACCTCCAGGCTTTGACTACTGTAATTCGCTCTACGCGGGGCTGCCCTTGAAGCTATTTACCGTATTTTTCTCCCCATAAGACGCACTTTTTCCCCTCCAAAAATGAAGGGGAAATCGGGGTGCGTCTTATGGGGCGAATGCCTGCAAGCCTCGCGCGCCCGGCAGGAGGTCCCACCGGGTGCGCGAGGCTTGGGGCGGCAGCCTGTCGCCCGAAGCACGGGGAGCCCTGGGAGGGCTCTCCCTGCTTCGGGCGAGTGTCTGCAAGCCTCGCGCACCCGGCAGGAGGTCCCACCGGGTGCGCGAGGCTTGGGGCGACAGCGGACTGCTTGCGCGCACCTAGAAGCTTGGGGCGCGTTGAGCTCAGCACGCCCCAAGCTCCTGGTGTAGTGCAGCAATCCGCTAGCCCTAGGAGAGCCCCGCGGCTCTCCCAAGGCTAGCGGACTGCTTGCGTGCACGCAGAAGCTTGGGGCGCGCTGACCTCAGCTCGCCCCAAGCTTCTGGATTAGCGCAGGGGTCCGCTAGCCCTGGGAGAGGCGCCCGGCTCTCCCACGCTAGCGGAGACCTTGCCGGCACCCAGAAGCTTGGGGCGCGCTGAGCTCCGCACGCCCCAAGCTCCTGGTGTAGCGCAGCGCACCTGGGGGGGAAATAAAAAAAATTTCCTTTATTCCCCCCCCAAAAAAAAAACTAGGTGCGTCTTATGGGGCGAAAAATACGGTAAATAACAGCGGGTGCAGAATGCTGCAGCGAGGCTCCTCATGGGGTCTCTGCCATGGGAGCATATTCACCCAGTCCTTTTCCAGCTGCACTGGCTCCCGGTGGAGTACAGGGTCAGATTTAAGGTGCTGGTTTTGACTTTTAAACCCTTCACGGCCTAGGACCCTCGTACCTACGGGACCGCCTCTCCCGGTATGCCCCATGGAGGAGCTTAAGGTCCATTAATAGCAACACCCTAGAGGTCCCGGGCCCTAAGGAAGTTAGATTAGCTTCAACCAGAGCCAGGGCCTTTTCAACTCTGGCTCCAGCCTGGTGGAACGCTCTGCCTCATGAGACCAGGGCCCTGCAGGATCTGATTTCTTTCCGCATGGCCTGTAAGACAGAGTTGTTCCGCCTGGCCTTTGGCTTGGAATAAATTTGATTCCCTCCCCCTCTTTCTTTTTCCTTTCTCCTCCTGTGATAAGGCTGCATTTTAATATTTTAATGTTTCAATATTTTAATGTTGTATTTTAATCTTGTTTTTAAGTTGTATTCATTCAACTTGTTTTTATTATTGCTTGTTAGCCGCCCTGAGCCCGGCCTTGGCTGGGGAGGGCGGGGTATAAATAAATATTGTTGTTGTTGTTGTTGTTGTTGTTGTTGTTATCTCACAGCCCCTCACAGCTTACCTGTTTGCTTATCTATGCTTCCTCTTGTCGCACTGCTTTCCCCTGGGGAAAACTGTTCTCAGTGCTCAGTCGGAGAAAACAGCAATTCTCGGGTTTCCCCCGCTCTTTAAAGTTGAATCAGAGCAAACATCAGTTCGGGCTTTCTGTGGATTGATGTTTGCTCCAACTGAGCTTTAAAGAGCGGGTTTTCTCAGGGAAAGCTCTGGAGGAAACTAAAGGCGCTCGGACACAAGTCTTTAAATCACAAAAGAGCGGAGGAAAGGCAAGAGTTTATAAGCCTTTGGATAATTTGTTGCCTCCAGCCAACTCTTTTTGCTATTGCTGTTGAAAGGGATTTCTTTTCTTTTCTTTAATAAGATTTTATAAAAACCTTTATTAGAACAATAAAAAAGCAAACTAATTGAACACAAGCAAAGAAAGAAGAAAAGTCCTCTTTCACAGCTAAATCTCAACATGTCCCCCACAAAGAAAGGCGAACCCTCCAGGTCTCACCTGGGAGCTACTCTTTCTTGTCCCAGCCTCCCACCCTGGGAGATCTTCTCTGCCCTGCCTCTCACGCAGGGTCCTTCGTCAGCTCTACACCACTTTCATCTGCATGCAAACCCCTCTTCAACCCTGAGCAGAGGACTGCAAAAAAATACAAAAGACCAGAACAGAGCAAAAACAAAGCAGACATAAAGGGGAAATATAAGAGAAGAAAGAGATAGGAATATTAAAGGAATAAAAAAGAAAGAGAAAAAAGAAATAGTAAAAAGGACTTCCAACTATCCATCTGTCAGTTCTTCAAAATAAAATAATATTATTATTAATATTCTGTTGGGAGTCACACAGAGTGGCTGGGGAAACCCAGCCAGATGGGTGGGGTATAAATAATAAATTATTATTATTATCATCATCATCATCATCATCTTCATCACCATCATCATCACCATCACCATCATCAAATGTTCAATCCAGAGTCGTATCCAGCTGTTCACCCCTCCACTCAGCGATGTTTTCCCAGTCTTCAGCCCAGGAATCTAAAGTTCATTCATTTTTCTTTCGAGACAAGAAGTCCAAAAGTGGTTCTCCAATTGCTATTATGCCGTTATGGATGACAGTCAACAATAGTCTTCCTCCATTCTAACGTCCCAACCTCACCTTCAGTATCAAGAAACATTCAGTCCTTGTTCTTTATTCCTCAAGAACTTAGTTGCTGTGGTTATATATTAAGACTGAACAATGGCATCTTGGGGTGGTAGAATCCGACGTTCAACACCAGGTCCATCAGACAATCCAACCAAGTCCTAAACCCCCCTACGAGATTCATAATTATTTACTTATTGTATAGTCATTAATTCATACCCAAATCCATATATTCCAACCCCTTTTCCTGTTGACCATGGTTTTCCATCCTTATTTATTTGTTTATTTTAATCTGGTTGCCATTTCCTCATTTTCCATTCTCTCCCCCAAAAGTGTTGCAAAGAGGCTTAGTAGCTAGTTCTTCTAAATTCAATCCAAATTGCATGCAGAATCCTTTCTTTTTCAACTCTATCTCTGCCAGCTCAGGATATTTCTCAGTCCCTCCATCCATGGATCCGCCCCCATCCTCCAACACCATGATTCACTAGAGGGGAGAGGAAGTCAAGTTTTGTTTTGTTTTGTTTTAAATAATATTTATTGAAGTTTTACAAACATTAATAAGTTTCAAAGTTTAAATTTAAAAAATAAAGACAAAGAATAACCCTAATAGAATAAAAAAGAATTACAAAAATACAAAAGCAAAACACATGAAAAATACAGAATAAAGAACAGTTAACACGAAGAAAAAAGAAAAGAAAAAAAGAAAAAAGAAAATCAATAATTTCATATCTTATACTTCATTTACTAGTTTCCTGACCTCCTTACACCTCCCTTTTTGTATTCCAGTTCAGATATTTAATTCAGCAAGTCCTTACCCTCTATCATTTGTCCTTACTCAGTATCTTGACCTATTATAAATATATATTTTCCACCATTGTCAATCCATATTTACATATTCTTGTTAATCTTTTTACCAACACCGCTTATTTCAAGTTTTGAAATGTCCAAGTGAATGTAAAATTAATGAAATGTATAAAATTAGTGAAATGTATAAACTTAATTTTTTTTTTTTTTAAAAAAGGTTATCTATTAATGGCAGGTGGTATATAAATAATATTTAAAAATTTAAGGCAATGGATTGGAGCCATGGCATGGGGGTAGGAATATTTCTCCCTCGGCTGCTTTTTGCAGATCAAAAGGGGTCTGGAGTTCCATTTGTCCTATGTCATGTTTCTGGCTCAATAACATGCAAAAGTTTACGTCTCACATGAGCCAATCAAGGCTCTGTCTTACATCAGTTATGATACACTGGACGAGGGATATATTATGACTTTGGTCATAATATATAACTCACAGCATGGGAGAAGTCATGGAGCTGGTATTTGAAGTTTACAGCATGTTACACTTTGAAAGAAAATTATATGGAAATGTGTATCGTCGATACTTAACTCCTAGTAAATTAGCTAAAATGTATAAAACAAGGTCAAATACATGCTGGGAATGTAAAGAAAAAGAAGGCACCTTTCAACATATATGGTAGACTTGTAAAGTGGTAAAAGAATTATGGGAGATGATATATAATGAACTGGAAAAAATGTTTAAAATAACTTTTTCTGAAAAACCTTGAAGCTTTTCTTTTAGGAATTCTAGGTGCTGAAATACCAATGGATCAGAAAAGACTATTTATGTACATGACCACTGCTTCTTGGAAGTTACTAGCCCAGAGATGGATAAAAGATAAAGTCCCTACCAGAGAAGAATGGCAGATTAAGTTGATGGACTATGCCGAAATTGTAACCAATTAAAATTATTAGTAGAATTGGAACAAAACTTGTACTTTAACAATGAACTTTGGGTGTAATGAAGATTTAATAGATTTGGATTAATAGAGAAGATGCAGGAGAAAAAAGTTAACATAAGGACCCACAAAGGGGAGGAGGGAAATCTAGGGGAGTCGACAGAATTCTCTTTCTATTTTGGTTGTTTGCAAATTTCAAAACTGGAAAAACTAATCAGTGGCAGACTTGGGGCTCTCAAATTTCAGGTCTCCATTCTACCTCTGCCTCTGTCTCCATACAGAATAACCTGTGAGCATTAAATATATGCTGGGGTGTCCGTAGGACTGTATCAAAGATCTATCGGCCAATAGATGCATTTGATGGGTCTTTCAAAAAACAAAAAACCCCAGAATATCTGTTCATGAATCTGACACGTTGAGTGTAGTTCAGCCTTAAGGAGGGATATCATAGAGTTTTATAAAATCATGAATGGTGAAGGGAAAGGAGAGCTGGGAAGCTCATTTCACCCCACTTCTTCTTGGCCTAGAAGGCTGCCTTTGACTTGGAAGGTTACAGGTTGGTCCAGCCTTGTTTTTTCTCCCTTTCCAATTCACCCAATCCAATTGATGGGCATTAGGTTTAGGACAGACACACACAAACGCGCAATGCATGATCGACATATTGATTTCGCCACCCCGAGATAGAGCGAGAGCTGCTGCCCTTGATGACTTGAAGCAGGGATTTGACAAACTAACGGAGGATTGGCCAAGGCAGCTAAATGGAAAGTTCAGGTTCACAGGCCCCAGTTCTGCCTAGGTAGGCAGCTGCAGCTTGTGACCTTCCTGGAAGCAATTGACTGGTCACTGTGGGGAGCAGGATCCTTTTGTCTGATCTGGCAGGACTCTTGTTGTTGTCTGTAAGGTGACATTTGCCAAGCAGAGTCAAGGGGAAACAGATAGCTCTGGAAAATGCACTTTTGAAATACAATACATTAAGTTCTTCTTCTTCCCCTGTTCTTCTTCTTCTTCTTCTTTGACGATCCCTCATAGCCGAGTAAGATTGTCTTCTATGAACGCAGTCTTAACAGGGAGTCCGTAAGTGACTGTGGAGGCCAATTCTGGATCCACACGTCCTTCCACAGTGGGAATATAGGTTTCTGGGCGGGAGCTGATCACGGTGAGGGTTTGCCAAGCATGCCTTCCTCCTAGCACGTTTCTCCCTTTCGTCCTGAGTTTGAGAGTCTTCAAAGCCCATGACACATTTGGTAAAGGCTGTTCTCCAATTGTAGTGCTCACAGGCCAGTGTTCCCCAGTTGTTGGTGTTTATACTACATTTTATGGAAGCTTTTAATGTTTGACAGACTACTGTATTTTAATATTTTGTTGGGAGCTGCCCAGAGTGGCTGGGTGGGGTATAATAACAACTTCTTCTTCTTCTTCTTCTTCTTCTTCTTCTTCTTCTTCTTCTTCTAGATTTGCCTTGAGAGAGTCTTTGAACCTTTTCTGTTGACCACCTGCATTACGCTTTCCATTTTTAAGTTGGGAATTGAGTAGTGGAGAGACAATAATGAGGCATCCGCACAGCATGACCAGTCCAACAAAGTTGATGTCGAAGAATCATTGCTTCAACAATGGTAATCTTTGCTTCTTCCAGTACACTGGCATTAGTTCTCCTGTCTTCCCAAGTGATGTATAAAATTTTTTAGAGACACCAATGATGGAATCTTTTGAGGAGATGGAGGTGGTGTTTATAAGTGGTCCATGTTTCACAAGCATACAGTAAGGTTGGTAGTACAATTGCTTTGTAAACAAGTATTTCTGCTTCTGTTTTCTGCTGCTCCAGAGAAGCAAACACGGAGCAATGGATCCAAACTACAAGAAAGAAGATTCCACCTAAACATTAGGAAGAACTTCCTGACAGTAAGAGCTGTTCGACAGTGGAATTTGCTGCCAAGGAGTGTGGTGGAGTCTCCTACTTTGGAGGTCTTTAAGCAGAGGCTTGACAACCATATGTCAGGAGTGCTCTGATGGTGTTTCCTGCTTGGCAGAGGGTTGGACTCGATGGCCCTTGTGGTCTCTTCCAACTCTATGATTCTATGATTCTATGATTCTATGATTCTATGATTCTATGATTCTATGATTCTATGATTCTATTTTGGTTTCCTTGTGAATGTCCTGATCCTCAAACACTCTGCCCTTCAATCGGCAGAAAGCCGAACTCGCAGAGCTGGATTTTGGCATCCTTGTGGAAAGATAACTGCTCAGGTCGGAGAAGTGCACTTTTAAAATACAGTGCATTAAGTTCTTCTTCTTCAGCCAAGCCACCTCCAGTTTAGCAAAGGAGGAATAAATACTGATGCTTGAGACGGAGGCAGGAAGCCTCTCAATCATTTCAGCTGCCCACCGCTAGGTGTCAGCAGATGCTTCTGGTGCCGAAGAGTGGGCAGCCAGGATTACCATCTAAAGGACTTCAAGAACAAGTGAAAAAATACATTGTGTCAGAAAAACTGTTTGAGGCATTACAGGCATCTAAACGGCTTGCATTTTTGTAAAGCAAAGCAGCAGAGGCAATAATAATAATAATTTCTATTTGGATTTTAAGCTCACATGAGCACATGACTGGAGACAGCTGAGTTATTGTGGTATCATCTCATTTGATCTTGAGTGAAAGAATGGCATTTATTCCATATTAGTTACAATTGTTAGCTGAAGATTCATGAATAGTGCAACTGCCAGTACAGGCACAACAACTTGCGGTTTACGGACGACGGCGTTGCAGAAAACCGGACCGAAAAGCAGGGGTTCCATGGGGCAGGGAGCTGCTCTGCAAAGCAACATTCCAAATGTGGTAGATTAATGACAACAGTGATTGCTGTTGACGAACAATAATGTATATGAACTTGGAACTGGCAAAAGAGAGAGAGAGAGAGAGAGAGAGAGAGAGAGAGAGAGAGAGAGAGAGACTGAAATTGAATTCACTGCTGGACCCTTGCAACAAGACGTGTTTGTGTTAAAGATTCCAGCCACATATTTCCATGCCCCTCTGTGCTGAGGGACACTTTGGTATCCTGTACAAACTATATTATAAGGTAAAGGTAAAGGGATCCCTGACTGTTAGGTCTAGTTGCAGACAACTCTGGGGTTGCGGCGCTCATCTCGCTTTATTGGCAGAGAGAGCTGGCGTACAGCTTCTGGGTCATGTGGCCAGCATGACTAAGCCACTTCTGGTGAATACAGAGCAGCACACGGAAACGCCGTTTACCTAACCACTGGAGTGGTACCTATTTATCTACTTGTACTTTGACGTGCTTTCAAACTGCTAGGTTGGCAGGAGCAGGGACCAAGCAACGGGAGCTCACCCCGTCGCGGGGATTTGAACCGCCGACCTTCTGATCGGCAAGTCCTAGGCTCTGTGGTTTAGACCACAGCACCACATTATAATGCAACACGGAGTAAATTGGCAAAAAAAGTAAAAATCAACATCAAATAAGTGTTGGAAATGTAAAGAGAAAGAAGGTTCTTTTTATCCTATGTGGTGGTCTTGTAGTAAGGTTAAAGCTTACTGGGAAATGATATATAATGGATTGGAAAAGATGTTTAAAATGACGTTTGTAAAAAAAAAGAGAAGCCTTCGTTTTGGGAATTATAGGGACAGAAATTTATTCATGTATGCGACTACAGCAGCAAGAATGTTTCTTGCCCAAAAATGGAAAGAAGAAGGAGTCCCAGCAAAAGAAGAATGGATACAAAAACTTATGGAATGTGCAGAAATGGTGAAACCTACCGGAAGAGTAAGAAATCAAGATAATAAACATTTATAAAAGAATGGAAATGGTTCATTGAATATTTACAAATAAACTGTAAACAGATAAGAACATTGGCAGGATTGTTGTAATAACCTGCAGTTTTGTAAGAGAATACAGTGGTGCCTCGCAAGACGAAATCAATTCGTTCCGCAAGTTTTTTCTTCTTGCGAGTTTTTCGTCTTGCGAAGCACGGTTTCCCATAGGAATGCATTGAAAATCAATTAATGCGTTCCTATGGAAACCGCTTGCCAGGCTGGCGGTGCGGAGAAGGGCTTTTCTCCCCACCGCAAGCCTTCAGGACAGGTACGGGAACAGAGGGGAAGGGGCTTGCGGGGCTTGCGGTTGGAGGAGGGTTTTTCCTCCCCACCGCCAACATTCAGAACAGCATTCTGAATGTTGGCGGTGGGAAGGAAAACCCTCCTCCCACTGCAAGTCTTCAGGACAGCCATCCGAAGGCTGGCGCGGGGAGATGGGCTTTCTGCCCCACCGCCAGCCTTCGGAGCAGCCTTCCGAAGGCTGGCGCAGGGAGAAGGGCTTTTCTCCCCACCGCCAGCCTTTGGAGGAGCCTTCCGAAGGCTGGTGCGGGGAGAAGGGCTTTCCGCCCCACCGCCAGCCTTCGCAGGAGCCTTCCAAAGGCTGGCGCGGGGAGAAGGGCTTTTCTCCCACCGCCAGCCTTCGGAGGAGCCTTCCGAAGGTTGGCTCGAGGAGAAGGGCTTTTCTCCCCACCGCCAGCCTTCGGAGGAGCCTTCCAAAGGCTGGTGCGGGGAGAAGGGCTTTCCGCCCCACTGCCAGCCTTCGGAGGAGGTCCGAGGACAGTGGGGAAGACGCGCTGCGCTTCCCCGCTGTCCCAGAGATTTCCCTATGGGCTTTCGTCTTGCGAAGGAAGCCCATAGGGAAATTCGTTTTGCGAAGCGCCTCCAAAACGGAAAACCCTTTCGTCTAGCGGGTTTTCCGTCTTGCGAGGCGTTCGTCTTGCGGGGCACCACTGTATATATTTAAAGTAGATGAATAAATGAGCTAATTAGGTTAATTTGGAATTTTAGGAACCACAGAAAGAGAGGAAAGGAAGTGGAGTTTTGAAATGTTAAAATGATTGTGAAATTATTGAAATGTATAAAACTGAAAGTCATAAATAATTATTATTTTTTAAAAAAAGAACATTATAATCTTGAATTTTCCCGCTGGTTTCTATGGGCAGCTCTAGGGACTTTTTTTCAGCTCCTCAGATGATAAGATGGATTTCTCTATCCCTTTCTCTATCTCTGTCTCTCTCAGCCTTCCTTTTCCAGACACTCCTACCCAATTCACTATTTCTTCTTTAAATCAGTCAACATCCTGTGGCTGTTGAATACTGATTGGGCTTTGGGGGGGTGAGGGGTTCCCTAAACCTGCAAACCCTGGGGTAACCCCGAGTCTCCTTATACCTCTCTCTTCTGCGTGGGTGGTGTCCTTTTGGATATATTTGGGGGAGTCCAGAAAAACCTGAATTGTTAATAGAAGGAAATTATATGAATACCTCTTACGATCATGACTATTGTTATGATTTCATCACCACCTGGTATACGTGGCATTATATCCATACCATCAGTTGTGCTCATTATGAATACATTGAATTAGGGTTACTGTGATGTTTGTGTGTGTGTGTCTATGTGTTTGGGATGGGGAGAGGTCACATACTGTTGAAGGCAAGTTGTTGAAGTAAAAAGACTTAAAACCAAAATCTTTTTGAAATCTCCAGGCAAAATTGTGTCTGCAGCAACTGCAGCCCGTGTTTTATTAGCCCAAAAATGGAAAACGAGCGAGGTCCCAACCAAAGAAGAATGGCAACTTAAGTTGACAGAATATGCACAACTTGCAGACTTAACATATAGAATAAGAGAACAAGACGAAAATACATTTCAAGAAGATTGGAAAACGTTTATTGAATATATGGGAAATAATTTTGTACAACTGAAAATGCTGGCAGCATTAAGATAAATTCAGCAGTGTAAATAAGTTTTGGTGGATGTCATAATGGAATGCTGAATGGTATAGTTTTTGTAAAGTATGTAGGGATTTATAGTATGTAAAATGAACCGTGGAAAGAGAAGAAAGGAAGTCATGGATATCTTAAGGATGTAACAATGAGTACTTTAAATTGTAAAACAGAAAATTTAATAAAAATTTTATATATCAAAAAATAAAACCAAAATCTTTTACTTTCGCTTAGAATCTACTGTTCAGCATCCCGTCTCTGTGCCAGAGCCGACTTGTTTATAGTGCTCTTTAGTTCCTTTCAGAATATAAATATAGGTGTGAATAATTTTAAATAAAATGCAAGATATCTTGCAATGTCTTTTTCGGGTTTACAGTCGCACAATTTTTTCCTTAGATTTTTCAGAAGGCCCTCTGATTTTTTCTGACCTTGAAACTGCCTCTGCCATTTTATTCTGCCTGCTCCTTGTGCAATCACCAATCCCACTTCAGGCCACCCGACTGCTAATTATCTCCACCCCGTAGTTGCTCCTTCCAGATTATCAATGCAGGGCAACCCATTCATTTCTGACATGCTGGCTGCTGGGGGACCAGGATTAGCTTCTGCCACCAGAGACTCCTCTTTCCATCCAGGGGTAGCTCTCCAAACGTTATTTTTAACGCCATCTAACAAAGCCTGCTCTGTATAAATATATTTTAATTAATTAATAAACGGGATGTAATGAATTCTGGCAGGGTGACATTTGAGCGCCGGGAGAGGCTCAAACAGATCTTGACAAGTGTTAGCTGGGAAAACACAACTCACAGACACAACTCGCCCATCCCTTTTTCATCTTTAATGTTATGTAATGCAGAATGGGATGGGGGGGCGGGACGGCAGCACAAAATGGGGCAAAAAGAAGGGGCTTTTGCATCGGCTACTGGACTTGCAGTGAATTTCACACACACACAAAAATTTCTTCCAGTAGCAGACCAACTAAGTTTGTTCTTGGTATGAGCTTTCATGTGCATGCACACTTCTTCAGATACGCTGAAACAGAAGTCACCAGACCTTTATATATAGTGAGAGGGTGGGGAGGGGTATTACTCAGAAGGGTTGTAGGAGATGGGTGATTGACTCAATGGGTATGGTAAACCTGTTGATGACTGTTAACGACTGCAATTGGTCTTACAGGAAAAAGCAAGGGGTGAGATGCCTAAAAATGGCTTTATCATGTATAATAGGATAAGAATCCAATGTCTCTTTTCAGACCAGGTCTCCCCATGGTTTTAAGTTTGGGAATAAGCTCCAATTCAGCAACTTCTCTTTCCAGTGAATTTCACAGATTTCCAACTCCAGGAGGGATAACAAAATCAATTAGGATATTTTTCTTTGGTGGCTGTAATCCAAAGAGCTGCCATAATTTGTAGGGCTCTTCCTACCCTGTTAGTTTTTTGTTGCTCTCATCCTAAGGTTGCATTTCCGCTAATATTTGAGTTGAAAATAGAATTGTCCCAGATCTAACACATCTGTTTCTTTTTACCATGTTAAGTGGCTGCTCTTTTTTAATGGACACCTTAACCTTCCCGCTACACCTCCGGCAGTTGCATGTTCAGATGTAGAAACCTCCCCCCTAAATAAATTCACACTTGACTCAAATTTTGGTTTTGGTTTTTGGCAGAATTTAGGCCACAACTTTATTGATTACAGAAAGTGACTGGTTGCATAGGCTCTGGTTCGACTAGCTCCCTGCCATGCAGATAGCGCTGACCCAGGGCACCAGCATAGGTCAGCCAAGGGTGAACACCTGGATAAGCGGAAAGCCGAGAACAGCCTATCTCTGCCACCCAAATGTCCCCCTGGACTCAGGCACGGGCACAACCCCCTCTCAGGGGTTGACCAAACCACCGAGTCCCTGGATTCCTTTAACGGAATACCCTTCACATAGGGATGGCGACAGCATTCTCCCATCCCTATCACCTGAACCAGAATCTATCCGCAACCCTACAAGTTGTGACGATTTGCTACGTAGCAGATGAAACCCAAATGGCAACAGCCAATCAGCCAAGTGGGGAAAATTCCTGCCGTTCCCCTGTCCCAAGTACAGACGACACGCGACGACATAGCAAGGTTAAGCGCAAAGCCCTAAAAGTAGGGAGAGGTGGGCGAGTGTTCCGAATGCACGCGCCAAAAGAGGAAGCTCTGGGTCACGTACATGGGAATAAATAGGTCCCTTGAACTGTTTGGACTGCGTCCCATTGGCCAGATTGCTCCCAGCTACGAGGGACCTACCAATCGGGTGTTGTGGCTGACCAATCATACCCACCCACAACACAGGTGTCAGTTTTCCAGGTCCTCTTTAAGGGGGGACTTGATTTATTAAGATACGCCAAACATGTTTTTCTGCTTTCTGTTTTTCCCATCTTAGCAGAAGTCTATATTTCTGTCTGAGGGAGACATTTTCATTCATTAAGAGGGGTAAATTAGAGTCCCTATATTTACGGTAAACTCTCTTCGGCTGGCTTTTAGCCTAATTGCAGTCTTTGTCGAACCAGTGGGAAGATCCCACTGATCGTCTTGAGCCGCTGTTCTTGATCTCAGTTCTCAAGTGGTCTTGCAACCTGTCAGTCAAGATCTTAAATATTCATAGGGTAAGGCTAAGAAATGGTGACTGGCCCAAGGTCACACAGCCGAGTGGAGATTCGAACCTTGCTCTGCCATATCATAGTCCAACACTTTAAGCATGACACCAATTTATTCAACGGATAAAACAACAAAAGCACTATGATTTACAACCGTAAGAAAAACATTGCACACTGCATGTTTGGCTGAGTTTTGTAATGCTAATTGGTTTGACACAAACCAAGATGAAACATAACTCTTTCTCCCAATACACCCCCCCCCCAGTCTCTACTAGATGAACGAACTAGGCCCATACAAAACCCTCTTCCTCTGTTTTTATTTATGCTTTTCAGGTTTATACATTTCACTAATTTTACAACCATTTTAACATTTCAAAACTTGACTTCCTTTCCCCTCTTTCTGCGGTGCCTTAGATTTATTTTTAATATCTTCTGCCTTCTTAATTTGCTCATTTATTCATCTGCTTTCAATATATACTCTTATAAAACTGCAGGTTATTACAATAATCCTGCCAATGTTCTTATCTGTTTACAATTTAACTGTAAATATTCAATAAACAATTGCCATTCTTTTATAAAAAGTTTGTTACAGTGGTGCCTCGCTAGACGAAAAGAATCCGTTCTGTGATTCTCTTCGTCTAGCGGTTTTTTCGTCTTGCGAATCAAGCCCATTGAAGGATTAGCGGATTAGCGCTATTAGCGGCTTTTAGCGGCTTTTAGCGGCTTATCTGCTGATCGGATCAGCTGATAAGCGGCTTAGCGGCTTAGAGAAAGGGGGGAGGGGAAAAAACCAGCAGGAATTCACAAGACATTGTCATCTTGCGAAGCAAGCCCATAGGGAATTTGTTTTGCGAAGCACCTCCAAAACGGAAAACTCTTTCGTCTAGCGAGTTTTCCGTCTTGCGAGGCATTCGTCTTGCGGGGCACCACTGTATCTTGATTTCTTTTTTTTATTATTGATGGAAAAAAATACATGAACAAAGACATACAGATACCACAAATACACATAGAAACACATATGCTACATATACAAACTAAAACAAAACACCTGACCCACCTCGTGACCTCCCTCCACCACGGCTCGACTTCCTTAATTTTTAATTTAATTATTTCATTTCATTTCTAAAAATCTTCATCTTCATCTCTTACAACCATTTCTGGTTTTGTTTTCACCTTTACTTTACATACTTCCATACTTAATCTATACTTGCTAACCATATATTTATATTCACACATCCACTTTACAGTGGATGTTATGTTGATTTCTTATTCTTCTGGTAAGTTTCGCCATTTCTGCATATTCCACAGCAGACCAACATGGCTACCTACCTGTAACTACAACCCCATAGTCGCCTTTGACTGGACTTAACTGTCCAGGGGTTCATTACCTTTACCTTTTAGGGCACATCTAGTTTGGGCCCTTCCCACTGATGTTGTCCATCTTCACTGCATTATTTTCAATGGGTAAAATAAAGGTAAAGGCACCCCTGACCATTAGGTCCAGTCGTGACCGACTCTGGGATTGCGGCGCTCATCTCTCTTTATTGGCTGAGAGAGCCGGCCTACAGCTTCCGGGTCATGTGGCCAGCATGACTAAGCCGCTTCTGGCGAACCAGAGCAGTGCACAGAAATGCCATTTACCATCCCGCCGGAGCGGTACCTATTTATCTACTTGCACTTTGACGTGCTTTCGAACTGCTAAGTTGGCAGGAGCTGGGACCGAGCAACGGGAGCTCACTCCGTCGCGGGGATTCAAACCACCAACCTTCTGATCGGCAAGTCCTAGGCTCTGTGGTTTAACCCACAGCGCCACCCGCATCCCTCTGGTAAAGTACCCAGAGGTATAAATTTATGTGCCTCTCCATCTCTATTTTGCCCCAACGAATCACGTGAATTGTGACCGGTTTGGAACGAATATTGCAAAAGGAGACCTTTTTTTTGGTGGGAGCAAAAACGCTCACAAAACGCGCCTCCCTTTCAACTCAGCGTTCTCCTGCCACCTCTTCTGAGTCCCTGTCGCTGATCATCTGACGGCCGATTCTCCCTTACCAGGGTCCCTCCCGGAGCCTGACATTTTGCGCTACAGCCAAGCATTGCCGTGGGCAGGACGCAGCTAAAAGACAGATTTCCTTATTAGAAGGCAACGCCACCAAAAGGGCAAGTCAACAAATCGGACGCTGCTTAGAAAAAAAGGCAGCAGAATACTGGAAGGGAAGAAAGGAGGCAGAGCAAAGGAGCAGAACTGGGGGGGCTGGGGGCTGGCTGGGGGCAGAGGTTGCCAGATGAAGGGGAACCCAGAAAGGAAGATTTCTGTGAAGAGTTAGAAGCCTATCAGTCTGTTTTTGTAATCTGGGTTGCCTGTCAGGGGCCATTAGCCTCACGTCTGGAATATTCACAGGGAGCCCTTTTATTTGTGGCAAGCCTGTTCCACCCTTTTCTGAAACAGAATTCCCTATTCCTTATATGGGGATTCCTTGCCACATGACCACAGTTACAGTGGGATGTGCCTTATAAATGGGTGGTGGGGTTTTTTGTGTTTGTTTGTTTGTTTGTTTGTTTGTTTACCTCCTGTGACTATTTCAGGCTCCCCCTTTTTGCATCCCATAAGCATAATCCACACCTGCACAGATAGTATCAGTGCAGAAAATGTTTTTGAATCCACAGCTCAGCATAATGTTCGTTTTCTGAGTTGACATTAGGGGATTTTTTAAAAATCTTTTTTTAAATAAATAAATGGGAAAAAAACTCCTTCCAAGGTAGTTCACAGCTGTGCAGCAATGCAGTTGCACTTGGGGAAGAATGTAATTTATTAAACGTACAGATTATTCACAGCTATGCTGATGTGAATTAAAGCTGAATCGTTGCCCAAAAGGTCATGATGGGAATGAAAATGAAGGATAGCTACCGGTACTTCCTCTCCACAGATCCACCTCCTAGCTCCACGAAAGGCAAAGGTTTGGTTGAAAGTTAACAGTTCTGTAGGGTAAAGCCTGTGCTACGGATAAGAGTTATATCAGAATGTCACCAGCCCACACTGGAAGAACGACCTCAGCAAAGATGCAGCAAACAAACAGCAATAAAAAGGACAGCCAAAACATCAATAATAATAATAATAATTATTATTATTATTATTATTATTATTATTATTATTATTATTATTATTTATTACTTATACCCCACTCATCTGGCTGGGTTTCACCACCTACTCTGGGTGGCTCCCAACAGAATATTGAAAATATGATAAAACATCAAACCTTAAAAGCTTCCCTAAACAGGGCTGCCTTCAGGTGTCTTCTAAAAGTCAGAGAGTTGTTTATTTCCTTGACATCTGATGGGAGGTCATTCCACAGGGTGGGCGCCACTACCGAGAAGCCCTCTGCCTGGTTCCCTGTGTTGTAAATGAATTCTGCCTTTCCTCCCTTATGGGGTATCCAAGAACCCATATAGAGTCATTAAGTGGGTTCCCTACCAGTAGGAGAAAATAACAGAGGCCAACCAGAGAATATTAACAAGCAAAGCAGCTAGTAAGCCTGATCTTTATTAAAGCTGTTGCAACAAAGATTAAAAATACAAGGGCAGGTTTCAAGACTGGCAACCGTGCACATTGCCAAATTTACGTATAAGCTAAACAAGCTATAGCTTAGGGCCCCACTGTCTTGAGGGGCCCCAAAATTTAAAGACAAAAACCCCTGGATGTACGTTTCCAAAATATAAAACGAAAAACAAATAAAATAAAACCTACATGCAGCAACTGTGTTTTGTGTTGTGTAGGCTCCTATGGCCTGCTAGCCTGCTCCCTAAAATATCACTGGTTTGCTCATTTCTATATATAGGTTTGCATCATATATTTACACCTATTATTATTTCATGTTATAGCAAGTTTCTAGAGACTAGATTATGAGTCTTTGTAAATTGTGTTTCTAAAGGAACTTTTGTTATTGCCAAATGCCAATGTGTTTGCATTATTAAGTTTGTTATGAATAAAAAATCATTTTAAGTTAGAGCTTAATAATTATTTCACTATTAATATACTTCTTCTTAATTGTAGTTCACTATTAATATACCTCTTCTTAATTGTATTTCAGTTCAACAATTACTTTGGTTAAATACATATTTTGCTATGTGCAAGTGGCTTTAGATACCTATTACACCCATATATTACCATATATTAGGCCCATATATTACCATATAGCATATGTTGTTGTTGATGTTGTTTAGTCGTTTAGTCGTGTCCGACTCTTCGTGACCCCATGGACCAGAGCATGCCAGGCACTCCTGTCTTCCACTGCCTCCCGCAGTTTGGTCAAACTCAGGCTGGTAGCTTCGAGAACACTGTCCAACCATCTCGTCCTCTGTCGTCCCCTTATCCTTGTGCCCTCCATCTTTCCCAACATCAGGGTCTTTTCCAGGGAGTCTTCTCATGAGGTGGCCAAAGTACTGGTGCCTCAGCTTCAGGATCTGTCCTTCCAGTGAGCACTCAGGGATGATTTCCTTCAGAATGGATAGGTTTGATCTTCTTGCAGTCCATGGGACTCTCAAAAGTCTCCTCCAGCACCATAATTCAAAAGCATCCATTCTTTGGCGATCAGCCTTCTTTACGGTCCAGCTCTCACTTCCGTATAGCATATATTCAACACAAAAAACAGCGACAATTTGTTGTTGACAAAGGACAGCTGGACATATAAAGGTGTGGCAGGAGAGGGGGGAAAGTGTAGTGGGAAGATAAAAGGACAACCAAAGAAACATTTAAACATTTCCGTGTAGTATGGCACAGCTGACAGTTTGCATTTCTTAGTGCAGAAAGTATTGATCTGGTGTGTGGAGATCTTTTGTATTCTACTTAATTCAAGAGGGTTCTGGAATCTTCTCTGTGTGAAAGAAACAAGCAAAAGGTTCATGATGTTTGGGTTATTCCTTCAGAGATGCTGAGTACAGGTGGCTTAAACTGGCTCTGTTATCTCTTCGGTCAAGGTCATGCTGACTATAAAAGCAGGACCAGAAGGAGTCTATCTCTATCTCTTTTCCTTCTGGTGTGGTGTTCTGTAATACTTAGTGTTAAGGTTAGACTTATTATAAGTTATTTTAAGTTTTAAGTTAAGTCTGCTGCAACTGGATTTCTTAGGGACAGGGCCAATCCTGACTGTACAGTGGTACCTCGGGTTAAGTACTTAATTCGTTCCGGAGGTCTGTCTTTACCTGAAACTGTTCTTAACCTGAAGCACCACTTTAGCTAATGGGGCCTCCTGCTGCCGCCGTGCTGCCAGAGCACCATTTTTGTTCTCACCCTGAAGCAAAGTTCTTAACCCGAGGTACTATTTCTGCATTAGCGGAGTCTGTAACCTGAAGCGTATGTAACCCGAGGTACCACTGTATTGAATTTGTGACCATTATGCTCATTTGCCTTCAGGAGCAGTAAAGCTCTGCTGGATGAAATAAAATTGTCTGTTTTTTGGGAATCCTGCAATGTGTTTTAAGTTTTTACTCTACTAACTATACATTGGAATTCTACTCTGGGTCAACATGGAGTAGAATTCCATGGCAATAGCATGGTATTAATTTTTTTTTATTATTATTATTATTTGCAGAATGTTTTCCAATGCATTTCCTATCAATAAAAAATGTGTTGTGGTGCGAAGCTGATTTTTATTCTACAAGTGTGACCCAGAGAAGAAAGTTTTGAGAAAACCTTTGTCATCGGCATCTGGTTGGCTCTATCCCGCCCCCCTGACACTCCTGGAAATATTTTCTCCTGGTCTAGTGAAAGCAGGCGCTTGGCTCAGGCAGAGGATTTTGGTGTCTCTGAGGACATCACGAGATCTCCATCTCGGGCAAAAAGCTGCAGGCAGCTGCTCTTTTTCACTGGAGAGAGCCTGATAATGTGTCTTTCTCCCCTCATGCTGCTGACAAGGGCATTTTGCACCCCTTTATGGAG
The DNA here is from genome assembly GCF_965113315.1 of Podarcis vaucheri. Classification (NCBI taxonomy): domain Eukaryota; kingdom Metazoa; phylum Chordata; class Lepidosauria; order Squamata; family Lacertidae; genus Podarcis; species Podarcis vaucheri. The sequence goes on from NC_138764.1 coordinate 15,463,587, forward strand.
TTTAAGTATAATACACTTAATAGCAGTTAGTGATGTCAGTGCTCTTTGGTATAACAAATCTCTGGTGTGAGATAATCTTGGTTAATGATCAGCATAAAACAGAGAGAGGTTGGGGTTTTAAGGTTGCTATAAATCCTGCCTTTGCTGTGACTGAATGGAAAGGAGGTGATCCCATTAACTTTCCCACTGTATCAACAGCCTTGCCTTACCCTCTTGGTCAGTAGGGACAAAGATATCATCCAGTTATCCAACTGTTTCTTATCCCACCCTCTATGCACCAGCAGCACCGGTGAGAGGAGCAAGTTTGATTCCTCTTCCATAGAGATGGAGGCCAGCTTTTCCCTGAGATGGTAAATAGTGTCAGGGCTGTACCACTTCAGACTGCCGGTGGGGACTCCAATACAGTGGTAGCTCGGGTTAAGAACTTAATTCATTCTGGAGGTCCGTTCTTAACCTGAAATTGTTCTTAACCTGAGGAACCACTTTAGCTAATGGAGCCTCCCGCTGCCACCACGCCGCCGCCACTCAATTTTTGTTCTTATCCTGAAGCAGAGTTCTTAACCCGAGGTACTATTTCTGGGTTAGCAGAGTCTGTAACCTGAAGTGTCTGTAACCTAAGATACCACTGTACCAAACAAACCCTCTACAAACAAAAAACTAAGTGTTGAGGAAAAGGGCTCTTGCCATCTTCCTGTCTTCTAGTTTTCTGTATAGGGTAGATTTTAAGGTAGAAAGAAAGAAAGAAAGAAAGAAAGAAAGAAAGAAAGAAAGAGAGACAGCATTCCATTCCATTCCCAACAGCAGCCTGAAGAGATACAGCCCCCACATATTTTAAAGGTATTTTTACCCCGACACTTCAAACATGCTCCAAGGCAGCTTAAAAAGGCTATAAATAACATGCATAATTTTAAATATACAATTACACAGTAAAAACAACAATTATGATAGCGGACATAGACAGCGTGCCTCTTTCCAAGGTTCCTGGGTTTCCAGAGAGGTAGCCCTGTAACTTTTTTTGTTGGGAAAATAATGCAAAACCCAAAGTGTCTTGCGGCAGCTGAAAGGCAAAGCTAATGGCCCTTCACAAAGCCAACGAAAGCTGTGCTTCGAACCATGTCTACTCCGAAGAAAGCCACAATCAACTGAGTGGAGCTTATTCCCAGGTAAGCAGGGTAGAATCGCAACCTATCTCGCTAGCTTAACCAAATAGGATTGCAATGCATCTCACTCACTTAGCCACATATACTGTAAGTCTTTTTTTAATTATTCCAACTTTTTATTTCACAGATGTTCATTTCACACAGCAACATGTGTGTGTGTGTGTGTGTGTGTGTGTGTGTGTGTGTGTGCCGAAACAACACTCAAGTTCTTTTATGTTTTAAATGTTTATAGTAAACAAGATTTTTCGTTTGACAGCTTTAAATCCTTCTTTTCAGGGTGGGGAGTTACATATTCCTGCCATGTGAAAAAGAGTAATAATGAACGATGGGCTCCTTTGATTTTAAAATTCATTTGGGATCTGGCTGGGAGGGAGGAAAGACACTCTTAAAGAAATGTTTTTTGTTTTTTTCAAGTGAAGTCAATTCAGATTGTTCTTTATACTTTAACAGAGAGGCTTGAACTTTAACTGAGCATCGTCGATAAAAGTCTACATATCAGAAAAAGATCGGTTATGTTCATAGGAAAAGGACAACGATGAACTAGGCATTCCATTGCATTTTAAAATTTGCAGTAGAAAGTGGATTTACACACTGCTATGCGAGGCAGCATGGCTCTGAATATACCAGTTGCTGCGAATTGCAGGTGGGAAAATTGCTGCTTCCTGTAGGTATGTGGCTGGTAACAGAGAACAGAATGCTAGTCTAGATCATGGGTAGGCAAACTAAGGTCTGTGGGCCGGATCCAGCCCAATCGCCTTCTAAATCCGGCCCGCGAACAGTCCAGGAATCAGCATGTTTTTACATGAGTAGAATGTGTCCTTTTATTTAAAACGCATTTTTGGGTTATTTATGGGGCCTGCCTGGTGTTTTTACATGAGTAGAATGTGTGTTTTTATTTAAAATGCATCTTTGGGTTATTTGTGGGGCATAGGAATTCCTTCATTTTTTTCCTTCGAAATATATTCCGGCCCCCCACAAGGTCTGAGGGACAGTAGACTGGCCCCCTGCTGAAAAACTTTGCTGACCCCTGGCCTAGATGCTCTTTCTTGAGAGTAAGCTCCATTGAATTCAGTGGGGGTGCATAGATATGGTTAGGACTGCAACCTTGGTGCACGTGGACTGACTCTAGCAATGAAAAACTTGCACACAGAGTCAACAAACAACATTTCAGGGGGGAGCAATGAGGCGCTTGTCGGGAGGGCAATAAATTTACATCAAATAATATACAAGAGCAACTCATGTATCTATCTATGTGTAAAGTGTGCATGTTAAGAACATTTTGTCGTAGAGAACAAAGGTGAAAACAAGAGTTTGGGCTGTGATAGGGATTGAATCGCGGGGGGCCGGGGCAGTGGGAGTCTGTGTGATAATTCCTCTGACATTCCCAGCATAGGGCAAATGAAACCAAACAACAATTCCAAAGGGACAATGTGAGTGTTCAGGAAAAGCGTCCCTGTTTTCCAAGAGTTCCCTCCCAGTTTGTAATCTCAGTGTCCTTCCACTGCTGGTTCTACGTCGCAAGCTAAGCGAGAGCGATCACAGAATAGATGATCTGCCCAAATGCTCACCCAGCAAGCTCATAAGTATCGATCTAATTCTGAAATGAGTTGAGGGGAATTTGCTCATCACTGTCCTTAGAATCCTCGAATTGTAGAGTTGGAAGGGACCGCAAGTGTCATCTAGTCCAACAAAAGCATCCATGACAGATGACCATCCAACCTCTGCTTTACAACCTCCAAGGAAGGAGAGTCCACCACCTTCCGAAGTCTTCTGTTCCACTGAGGAACAGCTCTTATTATCAGAAAGTTCTTGCTGATGTTTGCTTGGAGTCTCCTTCCTTGCAACTTGAATCCATTGATTGGGGTCCTACCTCCCAGAGCCCAAGAAAACAAACTTCCTCTGTCTTCAATGTGACAGCCCTTTAGACCTTTGAAGATGGCTATCATATCTCCTCTCGGTCTCCTTGTTCCCAGGCTAAACATACCCAACTCATTCAAGCGTTCCTCATAAGGCTTGGTTTCCAGGCCCTTGATCATCTCGGTTGCCCTCCTCTGCACACATCCCAGCTTGTCATTAACCTTCTTAAATTGTGGTGCCCAGAAGTGGGCATCCAGGAAATACAAGCCCCCTTATTTCTTGGGGAGGTGCTCTCTAGTTATCTCCCGCTTGGACTACTGCAATGCGCTCTACATGGGGCTACCTTTGAAGGTGACCTGGAAACTACAACTAATCCAGAATGCGGCAGCTAGACTGGTGACTGGGAGCGGCCGCCAGGACCACATAACACCGGTCTTGAAAGATCTACATTGGCTCCCAGTACGTTTCCAAGCACATTTCAAAGTGTTGGTGCTGACGGCCTCAGCCCAGTATAAGTGAAGGAGCATCTCCACCCCCATCGTTCCGCCGGGACACTGAGGTCCAGCGCCGAGGGCCTTCTGGCGGTTCCCTCGCTGTGAGAAGCCAAGTTACAGGGAACCAGGCAGAGGGCCTTCCCGGTAGTGGCACCCACCCTGTGGAACACCCTCCCACCAGATGTCAAAGACTACCAGACTTTTAGAAGACATCTAAAGGCAGCCCTGTTTAGGGAAGCTTTTAATGTTTAATAGGTTATTGTATTTTAATATTCTGTTGGAAGCCGCCCAGAGTAGCTGGGGTATAAATTATTATTATTATTATTATTATCTATTAAACCTTCAAGGGAAATCTCACTAGCCCCATCTGACCAGTGTAAACAAGGAGATCCACCAGACTCTTCCTCTGTCTCGTCGTCTGCTAGGGAGCTCATTTCTCTTCAGTTTCCCTCTATCCCATCCGAATGCACAGAGAAGCCTGCATGAAAGTCTTTCCCCCCCCACCCCACCCCTCCAGCATTGAGCCGAGTGGAATTTATATCACTCAGGTCTCTTTAAATTAGTCCGAGAGGATTTCATTTTACGGGTCTGCTTGACTTGGATCCTTTTGGCACGATGGGCTCAGCTTTGTATACAACTGAGATTCATATTTTATGTGGGTATAAAAACCCAAGCCATGAATCTCGTTGGCTTAGAGCTTCACCTTCGTTCTTTACAGCTCAATTCAGACGGAGTGCGGCGTTTCTAAAGGCAAATGGCAAGAAATGGGTTGGGGGAGGGGGTGGCGAGGGGAGAGTGGCAGGGACTACTTAAGCCGTCCTTGATGGTTTGGGGCAGAAGGGGGGGGCAGACAGCAGCAGCAGCAGGCTGAGAGCAGCAGCTTATTATGGAGGGCCTCAAACGGAGAGTGATTAGGCCTGGATCAAATACTTTTATGTGATGCCACTGCTATTAATGCTATCCAGCAATTACAATCAATATCATTTTAAAGCTTTGATGTAGCAGTAGCAATCAGCGCATTGCATTTGCATGCATTTCAATGAATTAATACGTGGCAACGAACAATGGCAGGGGCTGCTGCCTCGAGAGTATACAGATGCAGAATATCTCTTGGCTAGGGGATTCGCTGAGCTCTCTTAGGTTCCTTAACTGGTGGAAGTGGAGCAAAGGATTGCAAGATTCATTTATTTTACAGTTATCACTTCAGTTGCAAAAAGGTCTTTTTTTTTACCCTTAATCTGGGGATCCAGAACTGTTTTTTAAGGTTGGAGATGCATGGTGGTCCAAGATTGCCTTGAAAATCAAATTCAAAGGGAATCCCAGCCATAGTGTGTGTGTGTGTGTGTGTGTGTGTGTGTATCCAGTGTGTGTGTATATATATATATATATACTGTTCGTGAATTTTTCTAGAATTTGCTCACTGTTCTCAGCCTTTTCCCTCTCAACTCTTTTGCTACTTCCTACTTTTTAACTGGTTTTATATAATGGATAATAATAGTTATTATTATTATTATTATTATTATTATTATTATTATTATCATCATCATCATTATTATTATTATTGAGTGAATGCTTTTAAATATATTTTAGGAATAATCTACGGGTCAAACTACATGTTACTTTACACATGCTTTTTAAAAAGTGTTCATAAGCTGGGCATTTTTATGTTGGAGGAAGAGTAGGCCCAAACTGGAGTCTAGCACCATTTTCCTCCTTCAAATCTTTCCCAGCTGCTATCTGCCCACAAAGGTGCCATTTGCAGTAAATCGTGCCATGGCAGTTAAATGGCAGCAGGAGCCATTTCCAGTAGGAAACTAGCAATAAGTGGCTGGCGTAGGTCACTTGTGTGTGTGTAAAATAATAATACGTAAACTTACATGTTGCGAGCCACTCCAAGTGTGGCTGCAGAAGAGGGTATAATCAATAAGTCCCTTATTTAAAAGGTAATGGTAAAGGGACCCCTGATCATTAGGTCAAGTCATGGACGACTCTGGGGTTGCGGCGCTCATCTCGCTTTATTGGTTGAGGGAGCCAACGTTTGTCCCACAGACAGTTTTTCCGGGTCATGTGGCCAGCATGACTAAGCCGCTCCTGGCGAACCAGAGCAGCGCACGGAAACGCCGTTTACCTTCCCGCCGGAGCAGTACCTATTTATCTACTTGCACATTGACATGCTTTCGAACTGCTTTCGAACTGCTAGGTTGGCAGGGGCAGGGACCGAGCAACGGGAGCTCAACCCGTCGCGGGGATTTGAACCGCCGACCTTCTGTTCGGCAAGTCCTAGGCTCTGTGGTTTAACCCACTGCCCCACCTACAAGTCCCTTATTTACTAGTTACTTATTTTATGCCATGAGTAATTTTATAAACTAATCTTTCCCACAACCTAAAATAACAAGGGCCCCAATGCCGCAATCTTTCTCGGTCAGGTGGGTGCTATTTTCCCTTCATTATTTTGGGTGCCCCCTCGAAGGCAGCCTGGGTCAAGCTCAGAGGTCATAGGTACGTATACTTTGGAAAAGCAAGGGTCTGGTGATCATTACTGTCCCTTTTTCTGGAGGGGTCTCAAAGCCTCAGTTTCCCAGTAACCAGGTTTTAAAGATTAAAGCTGTGTTGGATTTATCCACCAGTTGTTAAAGCTTCGAGCTGCTTAAAATTTACTCCCCTGCTTTCTCATTTTCTCATCTGTCTCTTCCACATTCTTTACAGCAAAATCCACATACCCCTCTATATCATTAACACGGCCGCTGAGCTCATCACATTTAGTATCTGGAATAAACTGAGCTTGTAGGGTGTTTTTCTTTGCCTTGGAGGGACCGTGGGAGGGGCAGTGGATAAGCAGCACAAGTTCCTGAGTAAAAGGAAAAAATTACAGCGGTACCTCAAATTAAGTACTTAATTCATTCCGGAAGTCCGTTCTTAACCTGAAACTGTTCTTAACCTGAAGCACCACTTTAGCTAATGGGGCCTCCTGCTGCCACCGCGCCGCCAGAGCACGATTTCTGTTCTCATCCTGAAGCAAAGTTCTTAACCCGAGGTAATATTTCTGGGTTAGCGGAGTCTGTAACCTGAAGCGCATGTAACCTGAAGCATATGTAATCCAAGGTACCACTGTACAGGGAGGCCAAAGCCTATATTGGTGAAGTTAGGGCATGGCATTTTTGTTTTTTGTTTTTTCCTCCAGACATCTTTATTGAAAGTTAAAAAGTACATACTTATATGCACACTAAACATTTAAAAAGGGCTATCTAAGGTATCTAACTGATGGGGATGCAACAGGGATAATGCTTCTGTAAAACATAGGCTTTTTTATTGTCCTATATCGAAAGATTTTTGCAGAAGGTAACTGAAGCTATCAACAGAACTGTACGGAACAACCTTACACTTACAGAGCAAAATATCCTCTTGAATTATATGCCCAGCACATGGAACCTTACAAAAGGACAATACAAGTGGACTCTCTGTGCCCTTACCACAGCAAAAAGACTGATACTGATGAATTGGAGAAATAAAAATGTGGCTTCCCTTCTACGATTGGACTGAAGACATACAAACTCTCAACATATGAACAACTTGCATATAAAGGCAGACTTGCCATGGACAAATTCAATGTTATTTGGAATCCATTCTTACAAATACTGTAATAAGTTAAGATCTGGTGAAGTACAATAGCAACCTTGTAAAATATACAGTTTTGGGGTTTCCCCCCCCCCCTGCCCCCTTTACTTTCCCTTCTACACAGGTGCTGTTTCTCTTTTTCGTTCTCTCTCTCTTACTAGAGGAAACCCAACTGATCTGAGCTCTCACCAGTTTCCAGTTCCAGGGCTCAGTCCTGAAATACACGCTGTGGAAATATCACATGGGTTTCTTCTGTTACAGAAGATCCTTCTCTGTTCATTGCAGCCATACACTGCTACTCCCGTTAATGCTTCCAATAGGTTTTGCCAGTAGAATAATTCTGTTTGTACGTTAAAACAGAATAGTGCTCTAGACTGCAGCAAACTATAGTTAGAACCTGCAGGTTTTCTGTCGGTTCCACGGCACCTTCATCCAAGGATAGTTTTTGGGCCAGGCTGCGTGTTACATTCAGCATACAGTGGTACCTTGGTTTACAAACTTAATCCGTTCCAGAAGTCCATTCTTAAACCAAAGCGTTCTTAAACCAAGGCATGCTTTCCCATAGCAGCAGGGGACTCAATTTACAAATGGAACACACTCAACAGAAGGCAAAGTTCACAAACCAAATCACCTACTTCCAGGTTTGCAGCGTTCTTAACCCAAGTTGTTCATAAACTAAGCTGTTCTTAAACCAAGGTACCACTGTATTGTCACATACCACCCGTATTTCTGAGGGGTGCGAGATCCCAGGGGTTCCAGGCAATTACTCAGAGGTTGGGTTTCTTTTTGAAATGAGGCACAGTGGAGTCTGTGGTGTGTTTATGATATTATGTACACATATTTACGGGATGTGGGTGGCGCTGTGGGTTAAACCACAGAGCCTAGGACTTGCCGATCAGAAGGTCAGCGGTTCTAATCCCCGCAAAGGGGTGAGCTCCGTTGCTCGGTCCCTGCTCCTGCTAACCTAGCAGTTCGAAAGAACGTCAAAGTGCAAGTAGATAAATAGGTACTGCTCCGGCGGGAAGGTAAACGGCGTTTCCGTGTGCTGCTCTGGTATGCCAGAAGCGGCTTAGTCATGCTGGCCACATGACCCGGAAGCTGTACACCGGCTCCCTCGGCCAATAAAGCGAGATGAGCGCCGCAACCCCAGAGTCGGTCACAACTGGACCTAATGGTCAGGGGTCCCTTTACCTTTACACATATATACAACCTGAGCCTGCGATGGAGGGGTTCTTGTTTCTGCCATAGATACAGCATCACATTCAAACAGAAATCAGACTTTGCTCTGACTCTCACCCCAGCTTGCTGCTTTACTTCTAGGTCACTGCAACTCAACTTTAAACTTTGCTTCATCCTTCTAACTAACTGCAACCCCACCCATTGCTCATCTCGCACACAGCGCCTTCCCTTTGTTTCCCTTCATGGCCCATCACCCAGGCAATCGCCTCAACACAGGAAACTAGCCTGCAGTTTTAACACTTGATGGGTCCAGGGCTTAGCAGGATCTCATATATAGCATACTTCCTCCCCCCCCCCCAACACAAACACACACACAAAAACCGTCATAACAATAACCTTGCGTTAGGTTTTTTTTTAGGTTGGGGGGGAGCAACTACAGGGGGCCCAATCAAGTGCAATTGTGTGCATTTCAAAGAGAACTTAGCACGTGAAAGAGCCAACATGTATGCGTGTGAGTCGCCAGAAAATTGCTGTGCGGGTAAAAAGGATTGTGTGTGCCTGGAACAGATTTATGCCTCTGTGCTTGTGTTTGTTAGAATTGCCCATAGGAAGGCTCCAGGCTGTAGGTGAGGGGTGTGTGTGTGTGTGTGTGTGTTCAGGAAATAAATATCGCTCTGGATTTTAATTCAAGACTTTTAATTCGTGCGGCTGACGAGAGAGAGAGGGGACTGAATAACAGCGAGTGCAGATGGGTGAGGGTGGGGGCAGGAGGGGGGTGAGTGACAGAGAAAGGGAACAGGCTGGGGAGAGAGCCTGGGAGGGAGGTGGAAGGGAGGCAAACAGGGATGCAATTGCAGGTAAAAATGAAGCAACAGAAGCCCAGGTGGAATTGATGCAAACTCTTCTCATCAACACTGCTACTCCCCCCTGTCATGGGAACTGTCAGCCAGGCCCGGCTTGTAATGAAAGGAAAAATATTTTATTCAGATTTATTAATTTGAAAATGAAGCCCGCCTGTCGAGAGGGGGACAGTTCTTCTCAATCTGTCATCGTTGAACCACACGCTCCTGACACCGGGATTCATTTGTCTTGTCGGCTCTGACAGTCGGATTCTCCCAAAGCACTTCCTGGTGGAGTGCCCTGGGATTTTAAACCGGATGAAACGCATTCCGACAAGGAACAGCCTCTTTATTAATGCAAATTACACGGAGAGGGGAAGAGAGAGCGGGAACATGTGATGCCAGCAGCCGTTCTGGTTGCTCTCCGCATACCAGTCATTTGTTATTTACATTTATACACATTTTTCAGTTTTAATAAAAGGAGACCTGGATTTCCAGTGACATTTATGGACAGTTTGTTTTAAAAAATGATGCCATCACGGCAAATGGTGTGGTTGGGTGCGTGTGTGTAAGTAAGTAATGCATGTGCACATACAAACACAACAGCTGACATCCATTGCTATGAGAGGGTTATATCTTTTGCATTAGCCTTAAGGCTCAACTAGAGAGATACCCCCCTATAATTCCAGTTTTAGTCTGCCGTTGTGGCCTGCTAAGTCCTTCAGCATTGCGTGTGTGTATCTGCACACAGACACACACACACACGTAATATTCTCCTTTGTACTTTGTGTTAATTAAATCCAGCATTAATTGCCCCTCCCTGGTGGAATAATGATGAGAAATCCCACTGCCCTCGCTTCACCCAGGAGCATATAAGGAAACAGTTGGAGTAGAAATCCAACCTTTGATTCTTTCTTTCAACCTTCTTGTATATTACTGGAAGATCACCAGCCACGTGTTGTGGTCCAGCAGGGGCTGCAGTACATCCCATTTCTGCTCTTTGTCTGGGGTGGCTGTTGTGAAGCAGCTGGCAGGAACACAACACAAGTCTGTGGCCTGTGTCTGGCTTGGTGAGCCACAAGTGGTGTTTGCCTCTGACAGAGTGTGCCATGGCCGCTGCTGGAGGCTGAGAAGCAAATGAGCATTGCTGACCAACAGCACAGTGGCATAGCATGTGTTGGCAGAGCCCGGGGCAAGGTAAGGATTCCGCCCCCTATCCTCCTTGCGGGAGTCACGCAGGAGGTAACAGACAGACTTTGCTGTGACCCTGCAGCACCCGCTCTTCACGAAGGTCGCATTTAACGGAGAATGTGTCAAATCAACGCGTTCCAAAACAATATGCAAACCGAAACACAGCTAGCATTGGAAAGTTGCAGTTACAGTGGTACCTCAGGTTACATACGCTTCAGGTTACATACACTTCAGGTTACAGACTCCGCTAACCCATAAATAGTGCTTCAGGTTAAGAACTTTGCTTCAGGATGAGAACAGAAATTGTGCTCCGGCGGCGTGGCAGCAGCAGGAGGTCCCATTAGCTAAAGCGCTGCTTCAGGTTAAGAACAGTTTCAGGTTAAGGACGGAACTCCGGAACGAATTAAGTACTTAACCTGAGGGACCACTGTATCTGAATTTTGTGATGCAGTTCTCCAACGACTGTGCATAAAAATGCATATATCAGGGAAAAGGGTATACAGTGGTACCTCGGGTTAAGTACTTTATTCGTTCTGGAGGTCCGTTCTTAACCTGAAATTGTTCTTAACCTGGATGTTGTTTTCATAAAAAACATGAAGTGATGCTTATTGGGAGGGGGGGAGCCATATATCTAAGAAATGTGTTAGAGGGACACATGGATCTGAACTCCCAGTAGCACATTGAAACACTACTGAAGTCACTTTGCAAAATCAGGGCTCTCTGTGGCACCATGAGAAGCTGCAGTGGCTAGAGAGTGTTTTGTGGATGGACCTGGGATTTTCGGGGCAGTTGGGTGGTATGTAGGATTGGATCCTAGTAGTGTCCAGTAAGGGCAGAAGATTAAAAGGGTAAGGTAAAGCTAAAGGGCCCCTGGACATTTAAGTCCAGTCAAAGGGGACTATGGGGTTGCGGTGCTCATCTCACTTTCAGGCCAAGTGACAGGAAACAGAGGTCACAGAAACGCCGTTTACCTTCCCACCACAATGGTACCTATTTATCTACTTGCACTGGTGTACTTTCGAACTGTTAGGTTGGCAAGAGCTGGGACTGAGCAACGGGAGGTCACCCTGTCATGGGGATTTGAACTGCCAACCTTCTGACTGGCAAGCCCAAGAGGTTCAGTGGTTTAGACCACAGCACCACCTGCGTCCCTTTTGGCAGGAGATTTTGCCCTTCTGGTCCACAGAAGAAGAGACTTCTTGTGCTTGGTGCCTCATGAGTGGAACCTGATGCTTATTGGGATGTGTATGGCAAAAAAAGAAGGGGAGGAAATGGAGGCAGTGAGAGATTTTACTTTCTTGGGCTCCATGATCACTGCAGATGGTGACAGCAGCCACGAAATTAAAAGACGCCTGCTTCTTGGGAGAAAAGCAATGACAAACCTAGACAGCATCTTAAAAGCAGAGACATCACCTTGCCAACAAAGGTCCGTATAGTTAAAGCTATGGTTTTCCCAGTAGTGATGTATGGAAGTGAAAGCTGGACCATAAAGAAGGCTGATCACCAAAGAATGGATGCTTTTGAATTATGGTGCTGGGGGAGACTCTTGAGAGTCCCATGGACTGCAAGAAGATCAAACCAATCCATTCTGGAGGAAATCAGCCCTGAGTGCTCGCTGGAAGGACAGACCCTGAAGCTGAGACTCCAATACTTTGGCCACCTCATGAGAAGAGAAGACTCCCTGGAAAAGACCCTGATGCTGGGAAAGATGGAGGGCACAAAGGAGAAGGGGATGACAGAGGATGAGATGGTTGGACAGTGTTCTGGAAGCTACCATCAGGAGTTTGACCAAACTGTGGGAAGCAGTGGAAGACAGGGGTGCCTGGCGTGCTCTGGTCCATGGGGTTACGAAGAGTCGGACACGACTAAACAACAACAATGGCCAAAAAAACCTCCTGCCAAACAGAAAATAGCCCCCATTTGTTTCTGTCTCTGTGCCCAGAGATGTTACTTTTTCCACTGGAGGCCCTGGAAAGAAAGGGGAATGAAGTCTGCCCTTTTGGATCAGCTCTGAGACTTGGCACCACCAACTTTGTGTCTCATTCAGGGCTACATCGGAGGCTGGTTTAATATGGCGGCTATGCTCACATGGCTTCAAGCTCTCCTTTTTCTTCAAAACAAACTCATAATCCAGACTGGGATTCCATCTTTTCCATCCCAGGGTCTTGGGGCCTGTTAACAAGAGGACATAGGAGGTCCTGCGAGACTCTTTTGTCTCACCCCTACTGTGTAAAACAAATGCCAAGTCCTGTTCCATAGAAAAAGAGAGGCGCTGAATGTGCGCATCTAATGATGTCTCCACAGTCTATAGAATGAATATTTAATAGTGCTTGTCAGCAAGATCTTATAAAGGGCTTTCTTTTTTGCAGAATGTGTTCACTCTTGTGGCTTCCACAGCCATCCTAGTTTAATGTTTGAAGCACCTGCTGAGATGCTCCCTAATAAAGCATATTTGCATTATTTTAGCCTTAAGGGTGCCAGGGGGCATCGCACAGATGCGTGTGTGTGTTTGTATTGGCATTTCACACAAATCAAAGCTATCCTTGTAGGACCTCCTTGTCTCCTCCGCTGCTGCAAAGCAGCTCTGAAAGTAGCCCCTCTGCTCCTAATGTTTTACCATCCAGAAAGTGGGGGAATTATACCTGAAGAGGAGCAGAGCAGTTTTCCCATCCTCTCCAAATTAGGGATAGGAAAGGGGTTCCACCCACACCGTAATACAGGCCTGAACCACAACTTCTGCTGAAGACAGAAGCATGTCATGAGCAGACCCAGAACTCTGTTTTCTGGCACATTCTGGGCACAAGGCTTTGCCTCAGAGGCCTTGCACACACCACTGTGGCTTGCAGAACCCTTTCTCGAGTTCTGTCAGGATGGGATTATTTCACAATTCCACGAAAAGTTGATGAAGCACAACTTGGTAGCACTGATCAAAATTCATTTTAGCTCCCCAAGAAACTCCTACGAATGTTTCACCTGAGCACAGCACCACCAATTTTGTCTTGAAGGTGTGTTGAGCTCGTGCAATAAATTCTTCCCAATGTGCCTTTCCTCTTTTATTTCCAGCTGCACCGACTTGGTTTTTAACATACATTTGGTGTGATATGATTTGACTATATATTTTTTAATTGTTTTATAGACCAGTTAGAGGACTATAAATGTCAACAATACATAAATAAATAAAACTGAATTTTGCTTAAGGCAACATTCATTGGCAAGCTTGTGTGTTTATCTGCTAGGAAAGTGCGGAGCAAAACACACCCAAGGCTCTTTAACTCTGCTAGCTCTTGATTTTGTGCTCTTCTGTGGGATGACAGGTGTTGCCATGGGTGGAGAAGGATCGGCTGAGTTGACTCTTCTGCCAGAGAGACAAGACATTTTCACCTTGCATGTACAAAGTGCATGATCACAAGGTGACTCCAAGCTCACCTGGGAACCCTGCAATGATTGTCAATTTCATATCTACATTTTTGCCCACCTGCTCAAGTCATCCAGATACCATACCCTCCAACATTTCTCCGATGAAAATAGGGATGTCCCATTCCATCATGATAATTTTACTATTTATAGCTGTCAGGCTTCAGGGAATAAGATCCCCCTTGCTCATGGCTGGCAGCCAAAAATGGGGAAACAAGAAATCCCAACGAAAGAACAGTGGCAAGAAACATTGATGAGCTATGCGGAATTGGATAAGTTGACATACAAACTGCGTAACAAGGACAACCGTGACTTCAAGGAAGAATGGGACCTTTTTGCAAATTATCTAAAAAGACAGCAAAACGATTTGGACTCCTTGGCAGGTTTTGAATAAACATCCACAAAGTTATCAGTTGAATATATGATAGAAAAGGCAACAATATGTACAATTTTATAATATGCAGAGGATAATATGTGTAAAGAAACCAGGGAGGGGAGCTGAGGGAAGTCCTTGGGGGAGGAAGGGGGGAAATGTAAATGGTTTTGTTGATTGATAATTTGTTTGCTAAAATTGTTCAATTTTTTTTTAAAAAGAGAAGTTCTCACCATAGTATTTTATTCACTATTCATAGAGACGGATGATGCAGACTCTCCAATAATGGCGTTGCTCTAAGTAAAGTCCCACCCATTCGGTCTCTCCTATTCTACATCATCCCGGTGTCAGCTGATCTGTGCTTTCTGCCTCTGAGCTTTCTGTTCTACTACTCTCAATGCACGCCGGGTCCTGGGAGAGAGGGGTCAGGAATGCTTTCCAGAGACACTGAGTCTGTTAGCTGTATTGCCCCTGCTGCTCCTCTCCCAATATTTCCCAGCTTCTCCCCTCTGCAGCATCTGAACTATGACCTTCCGCAAACCACTGTTCTAAATCTATACTGTCCTCCTCTTCTTGGGAAGGCTCAGGAAGAAGGGGAGCGGTCCCCACCATTCCTCCTCAGTCCAGCCCCTTTTAATAAAACCTTTCCTATACAGGATTGCCTTCAGATGGCTTGGGGGTCAGATGACTCCATATCCTCCAACATTTCTCTGATGAAAATATGGACGTCCTAAGGAAAAATGGGACATTCCAGGATGAAATCAGAAACCGGGGTGGCTTCTCTAAATCAGGGATGTCCCTGGAAAATAGGGACACTTGGAAGGTCTGAGATACATTTGTATCTCAGGCACCTACTTACTGTTATGGGTATGTCTGTCTTATTGGGTTGTTATTTTTATTTTGATTACAGTGGCCCCTTGGTTCAAGAACAGCTTAGTTTATGAACAATTTGGGTTAAGAATGCTGCAAACCCAGAAGTAGGTGTTTTGGTTTGTGAACTTTGCCTTGGAAGCAGAACATGTTTCGCTTCCTGTTGAGTGTAAATTGAGTCCCCCGCTGCTATGGGAAATACTTTGGTTTAAGAACGGACTTCCGAAATGGGTTAAGTTCGTAAACCAAGGTACCACTGAATAGATAGGGTGGTTTTATATTTTGATTTTGTTCTGTGAAATGCCTTGAGACCTCCGGGTATAGGGCGGTATATACCGTAAATCCCATAAATGGATAATAATAAATAAATAAAATAATACTCAACCCTGCTCTTGTCTTGTCATCCTATGATCTGTACTGTGCATATTCACTTGCATGAATAAGACAAAGTTTGATGTTGGTAGGAATCACGTTTCCATTTTTGATAGTTATCCCAGCAGAGGGTTGTGGCAAGTAGACTTTGGGCTGACACTGGCCTTACGGTTTGACAACGTCTTAAGAGTGCAGGACTCCTAATGAACTTAAAGCGTCACCTCCCTTCTGCTCTCTGCTTTAGAACTCAAATGAAATATTTAAGATGCGCCCAAGTGCTGCCCATTCTCCCCTTCCTGTCATGTCCTCTTGAGCTGCCAAGTTTGATGATCTTCCTGAACAAACAGCTGAAGTCCTAATGGCCGGCTTTCCCCTGAATTCTCTTCCTTATTTATGTGCCGCTGACACTTTTCACCTCCCTGACACACGATTTCCGAAGTTGTAAAGGGCTTTTAAAAAATAAAACCCAGGGCAGAAGCGAAGATGCCTAGATTTTGTCTTCAAACTTGCAACTTGAGCTGGGTTCCTTAAGGTTTGTTTCCAGGTCTCTTCATCTCCAAGTCCTGTTTAGGCGCTGAAGAATTCACAGCCAGGGAGTTGTCTTTTTGGTTCATTAGTTTTATGTCCTAAGCCTTTGTTCGCTTTATTTTGTGCTATTCGGTTGCCTAAAAAAAGGCATTGTCTGTATATATGTGAATAGCTTTATTCACACTTGTTCACTGTTAGTAGAGGTTATATTTAAAAATATATTTTTTAATTATTTAAAAATAATTTAAATAAACAAAAAATGGCTACTACGACTGATGATGTCACTTCTCCACAACCAGCCCTGTTTCTAATGGGTACAGTGTCAGGGGGCTGCCCCACTGTCAGTAATAATGATAATAATAATAATTTATTATTTATACCCCGCCCATCTGGCTGGGCTTCCCCAGCCACTCTGGGCGGCTTCCAAAAAATTATTAAAATACTGTAATACATCAAACATTAAAAGCTTCCCTAAACAGGGCTGCCTTCAGATGTCTTCTAAAAGTCTGGTAGTTGTTGTTCTCTTTGACATCTGGTGGGAGGGCACCACTACCGAGAAGGCCCTCTTTGGCTTCTTGCAGTGAGGGAACTGCCAGAAGGCGCTCAGAGCTGGACCTCAGTGTCCAGGTAGAACGATGGGGGTGGAGACGCTCCTTCAGATATACTGGACTAAGGCTGTTTAGGGCTTTAAAGGTCAGCACCAACACTTTGAATTGTGCTCGGAAATGTACTGGGAGCCAATGTAAGTCTTTCAAGACCGGTGTTATATGGTCTTGGCGGCCGCCCCCAGTCACCAGTCTAGCTGCTGCATTCTGGATTAGTTGTAGTCTCCGGGTCACCTTCAAAGGTAGCCCCATGTAGAGCACATTGCAGTAGTCCAAGCGGGAGATAACCAGAGCATGAACCACTCTGGTGAGACAGTCCGCAGGCAGATAGGGTACCAGATTGGTAAACAGCTGCCCTGGACGCAGATTTGACCTGTGCCTCCATGGACAGCTGTGAGTCCATGGACAGCCCATCAGAGTAACACCTCTGGCTAATCTCGACCCCTTCCAACAGCATGTAGTATACAGTGGTACCTCGGGTTACTGACGCTTCAGGTTACAGACACTTCAGGTTACAGACTCCGCTAACCCAGAAGTAGTACCTCGGGTTAAGAACTTTGCTTCAGGATGTGAACAGAAATCATGCAGCGGGAGGCCCCATTAGCTAAAGTGGTACCTAAGCTTAAGAACAGTTTCAGGTTAAGAACGGACCTCCGGAATGAATTAAGTTCTTAACCTGAGGCACCACGGTATTTTAAACTGCCAACCTAGCAGTTTGAAAGCACACCAGCGCAAGTAGATAAATAGGTACCGCTGCGGTGGGAAGGTAAACGGTGTTTCCGTGCGCTCTGGTTTCCGTCACGGTGTGCCTTTGCACCAGACGAAGTTTAGTCCTGCTGGCCACATGACCTGGAAAGCTGTCTGTGGACAAACGCCATCTCCCTCAGCCTGAAAGCAAGATGAGTGCCGCACCCCAAAGTCGCCTTTGACCAGGGGTCCTTTACCTTTACACAGTGCTTTTTTTCTTTTAAAAAAATGTTTAGGGGTACTCTCATTTTGACTCAAGAAAATCACCATTTTATAGTTCAAATCTGGAAAAATAAATCCAGCAAATGGACAAAAGAGCAAAGAACATGTGTTACCTCATATTACACAGCGGACAGATTCCAACTCCTACTTCACACATGAAATGCTCGCTTCCATCTGAGAGTCAGGAAACAGCATTACAGGAAATGAGGCAGCCATTGGAACTGACGATTCACCATGCTAGAGAAGAAACTTAAAAAAAATTAAAATGTAGTTTCTTCTTCCGTTAGATCCATAAAATGTTTAGGGGTACGTGTACCTCTGGGTCCCCCCAGCAAAAAGCACTGCATATAACTCGTTCCCCCCCCCCGTTTTTTTTTATTAATATTTATTAAAATTTTCACAGTATTACATAATGAAAAAGAAAAAATACAAAATACAAAATAAAAAACAGTTTAAAATAATTCAATCTTTTCGTCACTTATCTTTCATTTACTTGTTTCCCGGACCTCCTCATACCTCCCTTTTTTGTATTCCAGTTCAATTTATTAGTTCAGCAATTCCTTTCCCTCCTTATTATCCTGATCTTTAATCTTAATATATTGTAGCATTAAATTTTTATCTATTAAAAATCCAATTTTTCCATATTCTTTTATACCATTACCGCTAGAAACCACTTAACTTCAATCAAACATCATTCTAACATTCATTAATTTTGCAATATTTCTGTAAATAGTCTTTAAATTTCTTCCAATCTTCTTCCACCAACTCTTCTCCCTGGTCTCGGATTCTGCCAGTCATTTCCGCCAATTCCATGTAGTCCATCATTTTCATCTGCCATTCTTCCAGAGTGGGTAAGTCTTGTGTCTTCCAATACTTTGCAATAAGTATTCTTGCTGCTGTTGTAGCATACATAAAGAAAGTTCTGTCCTTCTTTAACACCGATTGGCCGACTATGCCCAGGGCATATAACTCGTTTTGAGGGCCGTCGCTTTATGAAAAATTCAATCTTCATCAATTAACCACATCCATTTTAAATGAATAATCAATTGATTATATTTGGTCACATTTGCATATGAATAAAACCACTGTTCTGAAGAAAAATATATGATTTTTTTACTTTAGAAACCAAAGGAGCTGGAATATTTAGCAGTGATTCTGAAACCAGAATGTCAAAGGAAAGATTTTGCTCACTTTTGTTTTTTCGGTTGGGGGCTGGATTTGCCCATCTCCACAACCTCTCACTGTAGCCACAGAAGTCACTCTGGCTGGTTCACAGAACTCAAACCTTCCTGATTGCTACCTCCAGAGCCTAATGGGGGAGAACTCAGACTGAGGGAGCAAAATAAATAGCATGTACTATAATAATAATAATAATAATAATAATAATAATAATAATAATAATAACAACAACAACAACAACAACAACAACAACAACAATAACAACAACAACAACAACAACAACAACAACACTCCAAATAATTAGGGCACCCTTTTAACCAATCAAAAGCTTTAAAAACCTATTGCTCTACTTGATTAACTGGCTGCATTGTGGTCCCAATGGTTTGTTTTCTGAGGAACTGACTGAAATGGTCGGACCCGACTGAGAAATTAGCTTATTTCAATCATTACTGATGCAAATAGAATTTGCCTTTTGACTCTGGGAGGCTCAAGCTGGGCACTTGAATCCTCTGCCTCTCTCACCTACTAATTCCATTGTAAGACTGTGGACAGAGCAAAGCAAGACAGGCTTTTCCTATTTTCAAACTCCACCCTCAACACAGGCACACAAGCACATGCCTCTACTTACAAAATAATGTCTATTGCTTGGATTTTATCAGCCACATAGCAAGAAAATCCATTAAAAGAAATAAAGGCAGGTGCGGCAAACTCTCGTTTCCTCCCTCTGTCTCCGCTCCTTCACTCCTGGTGCTTCCTAGTTTGTATGATTAATTTTATCAATTTTCCTGACCTGCTTTGCCACTGAAATAAATATGACAGCTGTGGTGCTGCCTCAATTCTTTCTCTTGCCAGGCGAGCTGCTGAGATGTGTTTTCTTGTTGATTGCAGACTTTGGTAACTATCAAGTAAATAGACTGAAGAGGATTCATTTCAGCTGCTCAGCTAGTCTGGACATCGGGCCAGACACAGCAAAAAAAAAACCAAAAACCAAACCCAAACAAAAGATCTTGTGCCCTCTTTTCCATGGAGCCATAGCAAGCCCTCCCAAAAGGAGTTCTTTAACTGCACAGCTAAGGGAGCAGTTAGGTGGGAGAAGAGAGATAAATTTCATTCCATGCCTTTCCCACAATAAATGAGAAACTGCTTGGTTTGCACATGTATGTTCATCGCTTGAAGGCTTGAACATCAGAGGATGGTTTGCATGTGTGAATGGGCCGTCACAGTTCTTCAAGCTTTGGCAGCAGCTTTCACATCCGTTCACGCTTTTCAGTGGAATCGGTTCACACATTCGGCTGCCAGTCATCAAGGCCAGTTTTATTTATGCCTTCATTTCTCTGCATTTGATTAACACACACTTCATGACTTGTTTCAGGCAAATGTGTGAACTGAACTTATGGAAAACTCCACATTGAGATCTTCTTCTTCTTCTCTGGCGATCCCTCATAGCCAAGTAAGATTGTCTTCCATGAACACGGTCTTAACAGTGAGTCCGTAAGTGACTGTGGAGACCAATTCTGGATCCACACGTCCTTCCACAGTAGGGACATAGGTGTCTGGGCGGGTGTTGATCATGGTGTGGATTTGCCAAGTGTGCCTTCCTCTTAGCATGTTTCTCCCTTTCATCCTGAGTTTGAGTGTCTTCAAAGCCCATGACACCTTTGGTAAAGGCTGTTCTCCAGTTGGAGCGCTCACGGGCCAGTATTTCTCAATTGTCAGTGTTTATACTACATTTTTTAAGATTTGCCCTGAGAGAGTCTTTGAACCTTTTTTGTTGACCACCAGCATTTTGCTTTCCATTCTTAAGTTGGAAATCGAGTAGTTGCTTTGGAAGGCGATAATCAGGTATCTGAACAACATGACCCAGTCCAATGAAGTTGATGTTGAAGAATCATGGGTTTGACACTGGGGATCTTTGCTTCCATGAGGGCTGTGGTGCTATAGCTGCCGTGATACATATTATACATTCAAGTCTTCATTCAGTGATTTGGTCATGTACTGTAATGCACATGCATGTTCAAACTATCCTGAAGTGATCAAGCATAGAAAAATAATTTGAGTTTTATGGCAACTTGGCTGTGAGTCCTGGAAGTCTTGCTCCCTGCCTTGCAGGCCTTTTCCTACCTGGCCTGGGAGCTGGGGCCCTGACTGACAGACTGACTCCAGCTACAGAAGCTGAGGCTGCTGGACAGATCCTTGGGCTGTGGTGTTGCTTAGGGTGGGGTTGTTTGCTGCAGGGAGGTCATTGTTGTTATTGTTATTGATATCAATTTTTTTGTATCAATGATACAAAATGACACATGATTTATGTGGAAATTGTTCCATTTGGTTGTGTACTTTCTGATGTGCTTTATTTCTTGTTATATGCTTTTGTTATATTTTTGTTATATTTCTAATTACCATATTTTTCACTCTATAAGACGCACTTTTCCCCCTCCAAAAATTAAGGGGAAATGTGTGTGCGTCCTATGGAGCGAATGCAGGCTCCATGGCTTCAACGATAGCAACGCGAAGCCTCCAAAGCGCAGTGGGAGCGCTCCCGCCGCGCTCCGGAGGCTTTGCGTTGCTTTTGTTGAAGCCTGGAGAGCGAGAGGGGTTGGTGCACACACCACGCTACAGGAATACTTTTTTATTTGATTTATAATTTTTTATTTGATTTATAATTTACTTGAGAGAACATTGTAAGCAGGTTAAAACATTAGCAGGATTTTAACCTCACTTGTAAATGAATGGAAAATATGGATAATACCAAAGGACCTGTACACCTGGAGAAACGTCTCCACCCCCATTGTTCAACGCAGAAACTGAGGTCCAGCTCTGAGGGCCTTCTGGCAGTTCCCTCACTGTGAGAAGTGAAGTTACAGGGAACCAGGCAGAGGGCCTTCTCGGTAGTGGCGCCCGCCCTGTGGAACGCCCTCCCACCAGATGTCAAGGAAATAAAGAACTATCTGGCTTCTAGAAGACACCTGAAGGCAGCACTGTTTAGGGAAGTTTTTAATGACTGATGTTTTAATGTATTTTTAACCTTCTGTTGGAAGCCACCAAGAGTGGGCAGGGTAGAAATGTTATTATTATTATTATTATTATTATTATTATTATTATTATTATCATCATCATCATCACCAATTTGGATATTGATATGCAGTTGTAAATAATATCATTAGGACCCATGGAAGGGATGGAGGGAAGTCAGGAGATTCAGGGTAATCTCGTTATTCGGATTTGGAACTCTTTTCTGTTGCATGTTTATACTTTTTAAAATCAGATTGAATGACTTTTCCAACCATTTATTGGCACTTCCTTTTAAAAATGTTTGCCTATTCGTTTTTTTACCCTGACTAGCTCCCATTTCCAATGGAGTTTACCTGCCCCTGGTGATGTCGCCATGCACCCAAATCTGACTGGCTACGTAGCATTATGGCATCATCCCATTCATTTCATGATTTGGTGGGGTCACCAATGTCCCTTGTCCAGCAGCGCTGAATCAGCGGCAGTCCAGGAGAGGCAAGGTTGTCAAACTGAATTTAAAAAAGTAAGCCCTTGCACAATCCAAGTGATTTGTACGCAGTCAGATCCAGATGTATCCCTGAGGGAAAGCAAGGGCAACGCAAATGAATAAGTGAACATTTCTCAAGGAATGCTTGAAAAATCACCAAACAAGGGAAGCGTTTTCTGAACGTGGCTGCAGAATCTTTATGTTGAGAAACTGCAGCTGAAGGAATTTAGCCGAAAACCGTATACTAGGGAGATGCAATATGGATGCAAGGAGTCTGGTTAGCAGCACGACAGCAATTCCTCGAGGTGAGGCTCCTTTGCAAGAGGAGCCACATTCCCCCACCCCATGATGTCTAGTGAATGCGACCAACCTCCTGTGAGTAGACAACTGCCCTTTTGCTGAAAGATGGCCCTCACTGAGACTGTTAAAGGAAATTTCCCAGCTCACTTGTATTGCCAAACAAAGACACCAGCCAAGAGTATCGGAGCTAAACAGCAGTCTGTAGGCCTGATCATTGTTGTTGCAACAAGACTTCCAGCTGCCAGGTGGAAGAAGTGCCTCTTTTTATCAGTTTCCCAAAGTTACCCACAACATCCTTAGTAAAAATCATACATTTGTCATAACTATGTCATAAATTGGGAGGGGTCTTCTGGCAGAAACCTGAGTGTCAGACTTGTCCAGTCCCTCTCTTGACCTCCACCCCCACTCAGAAGGCAGGAAGAGGACCCAGAACAAAGGTATTCCTGCCCTTATATAGACATTTTAAATTCCCTGCCCTGGAGCTCAAGACCACCCCTCCATACATCATACATACATCACAGAAGGGGTAACCCAAGACTACCCCCCACAAACATCATACCTACATCACAGAAAAGGTGGTCTACAACAGAAATTTGAATGTTGTGGTTTTTTCTGTCTGCCAGGTTTTCTGATAATGCCTTATCTGATTGCCTTTCCTGGTAGTCTGCCCATTCCTTTGAAATGGTGATTTCCCAATTCCTGAGAAAATGGGAAGGTTCCCTCATCCCTTCCCTCCTTGCAGAGAAAACATTTGGTTAGTTTGGGAGTCAAAATAGTTTCAGGATGGTCTTCCTGCGCTGCTCCAGACATGTGGTCCACACATCCATGTATGCGCCTGGCTGGTACATCCATGAGTGTGTGTGTGTGATATATATATATATATATATATATATATATATATATATATATATATGCTTTCGTAGATTTTCACGGGTATAGGAATGCAGGTTTTGGTGTCTTCGGGTGTCTTCCCGTGTAAGAGTCGGGGTGTCTGTGCGACGTTTCGACGAGGTCTCACTCGACGAGTGAGACCTCGTCGAAACGTCGCACAGACACCCCGACTCTTACACGGGAAGACACCCGAAGACACCAAAACCTGCATATATATATATATATATATATATATATGCTTTCGTAGATTTTCACGGGTACAGGAATGCAGGTTTTGGTGTCTTCGGGTGTCTTCCCGTGTAAGAGTCGGGGTGTCTGGGCGACGTTTCGACGAGGTCTCACTCGTCATCTTCAGGCTGGTGCTTTCGGCTTCTTGTTACTGGAACAGAGCAGAATCTGGTGTTTGAGTTCCTATAAATACTGTTGAGGGGTGTGGTGTATAGCCTCCAACGTTTTGGGCAGAGGAAGTTCCTAGATTAGTGTGCCTTTTCTTCTTTTGTTCCTTAATTACTTGAGGGATATCTTGAGTGATTTCATGAGTGATATTCTGAATACCACTGGGTGGGTCATTAAGTGTAGATTAGTTGCTAAAGCTTTCGTGTCTTGACCTCTTGAGCTTGTGAAGAGTTTTTCTGAGAAGATGGCTGTGCTGCATTTAGTTGTGCTCTGGCTTGGCTTCGTGTATAGGGGCGAGCTGTGATTTTGTGCCTAGTGCCAGCCAGATCTGTGTAGGGATTGCAGGGGGGTGCAGCATCCGGAGGTGCCACTATAGTTTGGCTGCTGGATGGAGTCTGTAATATGTCTGTGGAGAGGGTCTGGGTTTGGGTCTGGTGTGGTTGATTGGTGACGGCGTTCAGTGTGCCTCTGGTTCTGGTGTCGGTTTTTGTGGGGAGGGCTAATTTCCAGATGTCTGGCAGGCGGGACGTGTCGTCACGCTTGTTCATGTTGTGAGGGTGTTTCTCTATCTCGATGGCTTCCATGATTATTCTCTTGTGGTGATGTTCCATGTTAAAGAGCAATTTGGAATCTGCAAAATTAATTTCGTGTCCTGTTTCTTTCATGTGTTGGAAAAGAGAGGAAGTTTTTTCTTCTTTTTTGACGGCATTCTTGTGTTCTGCGATACGTGCATTTATTCGTCTGTTTGTTTGTCCAATGTACGTGGCTGGGCAGACTTTGCAGGGTATTTCATAGACCCCTTGGTTTTCCAGCTGGATTTTGTCTTTTGGGTTTCTGAGGATATTGGCTATTTTTTGGTTGGTGCAGAAGGCTGTTTTGATATTGTGTTTATGGAGGATTTTGCTAATTTTGTCTGTAGTGCCCTTGATATAAGGAAGGAGGGCCATGCCATTGTTTTCTTCTGTGTCTTGGTTTTTGGGGGGTGTTTCTTTTTGGATTAGCTTCGTAACCTTGTTTTTCTGGTATCCATTGGCGATTAACACATTTGAGAGATTCTGTAACTCAGTTGTCAAGTGGTCTTTGTCAGCCAGGCGTTTGGTTCTGGAGATGAGAGTCTTGGCTACGGAGTTTATTTGTGCAGGGTGGTGGTGTGATTGTGCATGTAAGTAGCGGTTGGTGTGTGTTTTTTTCCGGTAGATAGTGTGTCCTAGGGAGCCATCAGGTTTTTTGTAGATTAGGACGTCAAGAAAGGGGAGTTGGTTGTTGTCTTCTATTTCCATAGTGAATTGTATTTTGGGGTGTAGGCTGTTGAGATGTGTGAGGAAGCTGTCTAGTTTTTCTTTCCCGTGTGGCCAAATTACAAAGGTGTCGTCAACATATCTGAGCCAAAGTTTGGGTTTGTGTTCTGACTTGTCTAAAGCATTGGTTTCAAAGTGTTCCATGTACAAATTTGCGATGACCGGTGAGAGGGGTGATCCCATAGGTGCTCCTTCTATCTGTTTGTATCTTTGTCCATTGTGGATGAAGTACGTGTTGGTTAGGCAGTGGTTGGTCAGGTCCAGGATGTATTTGGGGGGATTGTATTTGTTTTGAATGGCTGTCAAGGCTTCATTAATGGGCACTTGAGTGAAGAGAGATACAACATCGAAGCTCACAAGTAGGTCATCGGGATGTAGGTATTGCTTCTTTATTGTTTCTATGAACTGGAAGGAGTTAGTAACGTGTGAAGCGATGGATTCTGCATAGGGCTGAAGTTGCTTAGCGAGAAATTTAGTGCATTTATTCGTCTGTTTGTTTGTCCAATCAACCACACCAGACCCAAACCCAGACCCTCTCCACAGACATATTACAGACTCCATCCAGCAGCCAAACTATAGTGGCACCTCCGGATGCTGCACCCCCCTGCAATCCCTACACAGATCTGGCTGGCACTAGGCACAAAATCACAGCTCGCCCCTATACACGAAGCCAAGCCAGAGCACAACTAAATGCAGCACAGCCATCTTCTCAGAAAAACTCTTCACAAGCTCAAGAGGTCAAGACACGAAAGCTTTAGCAACTAATCTACACTTAATGACCCACCCAGTGGTATTCAGAATATCACTCATGAAATCACTCAAGATATCCCTCAAGTAATTAAGGAACAAAAGAAGAAAAGGCACACTAATCTAGGAACTTCCTCTCTGCCCAAAACGTTGGAGGCTATACACCACACCCCTCAACAGTATTTATAGGAACTCAAACACCAGATTCTGCTCTGTTCCAGTAACAAGAAGCCGAAAGCACCAGCCTGAAGATGACGAGTGAGACCTCGTCGAAACGTCGCCCAGACACCCCGACTCTTACACGGGAAGACACCCGAAGACACCAAAACCTGCATATATATATATATATACACACACACACACACACACACACACACACACACGACCTTATTTTTTTTATTTCACCTGTAACCTCACTTCTCGCAGTGAAAGAACTGCCAGAAGACCCTCAGAAGAGGACCTCAGTGTCCAGACAGAACAATGGGGGTGGAGACGCTCCTCCAGGTATACCTGGGCCGAGGCTGGGTGTAGATCCAGCACATCATCCCTACTTGCATGTTCATCAAATGGCTGAAGAGGGCTTATAGGATTGCTCAATACTGAATGAGTGGCAGTTGACTGGGTTAACTGACTCCACTGGGAAAAGATATGTGTAAGGAGATATCAGAAGATGTGTGAGCTCTGTCTAGGCATGTTGGTCCTCCAATGGTTCTTTGGTGCTGGCTCTTTTGCAGGCATCAAGAAATGAGCATGCATAGCTGAAATGGCCCGTATATTGAGGTTCCCACTAACTGCCAGAATGACAAAAAAATCTACCACTCCACAGGACAATGCCATTCTGCTTTCCCTGATCCGAGGGACAGTCAGAGAGCCAGAAGTGGGCATGGGGATGAGTTGCTTGTGTTCTGTTGACACAAATCACCTTGGTCGAGATGGAGCACACACATCTGCCATCAATTCAAATATCCCCCTGGTTGTTTTTCCCCCAAGGACTTCAGGGAGCAAAAATGTTGCAGTCGGCAAGATTTATACACCCCCCCTCCCCGCTAAGGGTTAACCTCATCTCATGGCACTGTTGTCTCAGGACAACTTGTCAGTCTGTGAGAACGGACGGTAATGGATTTGAAGTGGATTGCTCAGCCCATGGAGAGAAAGATGCTGTATTTATTGAATAGACATTAAAAAGAACATTTCTCAATTTCTCAGCACTGAACTCAGGGTCAATGGATCTTCTTGGCAGTGACGTGCTGAGTCAACTCCTAGCGCGGAGCTTTGAGAAGGACCAGATTAAAGGATTAGACTCCATCTTTAACATTTCCCTAGCAAAAGGCTTGGGTCTTAAATCATTTATGTTGCTCTGCTGTGTTTTGTTTGGCTTCCTCCTGCTACCTTTGGAAGGCAAAAAAACAAGAACAACACACACACACACACACACACTTCCCAGTTCCCGAAGTTGGAACAATTCCATCACTCTGTCCCGAAATCAATGTGAACTACATGGATGAAAAGTGCTTCGGTTCCAAATTTACAGTGGGGGCTGGGGGGGGAGGGGAGGAATATTATTCATTATTTATTAAATTTCTGTATCTTCATTTAAGGGTCACAGGGCAGTTTACAGCAGAAAAACACAAAAGATAATTTAAAAATTACAACACCCCCACCATTTTAAAAGGCGATCGGTTATTTAATTAGCCAAAGGCCTGAGAGGAGAGGAATGCTTTCACCTGGTGCCTAAAATAGATTCTACTGTATAGTGATTGTTGAATCTTCCTGTCCTTACCTGCCGAACATCCAATGAGGCGTCAGAAGCACATGCATTATAGTAACAAGTAGCAATTATAACACATGTTATAATGTGTTCAGTGCTGCCCTTTCTCCTGGGAGGAATGTATCCCAGAAAAACAAAGCTGCAGAGTGCCATGTAAACAGCAGGAAAGGGTGTGGATCAGGCCCTAAGCTACTTAAGGTAATGGGGCCCTTTATATGTCCAGCTGTCCTATGTCATTTTTTTTATATAAAATTTTTATTAAGATTTTCTCATTTTTTTAAGACAAACACACAAAAACATAAACATACATATCAACATTACACACAAATAACACATATAGTTTTAAAACCTTATTTTCTTAACCACTTTCCCGGACTTCCCCCACCTCCCCTTCTTGCATCCCCATTCAAAGTTTAGCCCAGCAAGTTCTTTGTACCCAAATTAATCCCTTATTAATATTTTACTTAATTCATCTTAGTTAACCAACCCCTTTTTTCTAAAATCGATCCACATTCCCTTTCATGAAATTCCCAATTATTAAAATACTTACAAAAAATCTTAACAAATAAGAACATATAATTGTAACCCTTTGGATTCTAAAGTTCTCCCCCCCCCCGGTTTTGATCCCTAAAAAATTGTCCTTCAATCTGTCAGTTCTCAGCCTGGATCTATCACATCCGAGGCCTTTAAATCTCTCTCAGTCCCTTTCAGCCGGTTTTGTTGACTGTCCTTTATGTTGAACATCCGATCTCGGAGCATCTTTGACCCAATAGGGTCTATATTTTTTCCAACCAGTCCTCCATATTCAAAGAAAGAGTCCAGATCCTGCTTCTTATTCTTTCTAAGTCCAAGTATCCCAAATGTCCCAAACTTTCCAATTTTCACCTTGGTCAAATTTGTAATCCATGAGTCTTCCGGACTCCCCATAGGGAAAAATCCCCAATCTTCATTCTCGATTTCAAACCAAATTTTCGACATCCGAACTTTACCTTCCTTGTATTCTGACCTGACAGACCTCTGGTTGTCCTTTTTCACTTGCATCATTTCTGCTCCTCCTTCACATTCCTCCAAAACGGCACATATATCTTGCTTTCCAGCTGTAGATTCTTCTTGAGTCAAGTCCACCACTTCAGCAGAATTGTTTATTTTAGAATTCAAAGTTATCGAATTCGTAGCCATAACATGACTCTGCTCTTGCAGCTTTTCCAGGAGCTCAAACACCCTATCCAACTCTGCTTGTAATTTTCCATCTGCAGCCATTGTAATGTCCCAAATCCCCTCTAGAGGGATTTTGGTTACTAAGTGTTCTTTCTCCAACAATCAGGTTATTTTGTTGTTATTACCACTCTACTTTTAAAAGCTTACAGTCCAATGTAACAAAAGTAACCGACACAAGTAGCAAAAACAGAATTTCCTGACTTTGACAGCTCAGTTGACAGCTGTCAAACTCTGTAGATATCTTCACAGGCTCCCTCACGGGTCGCTCCTGGATCCAGGGGGGGGGTTACACTTCAGCTCTAAAGATCAGTTCTAATCCTCCAGTGATAAACTTATAAGTCCAAATCGTGAAATTAAGAATTTTATCTCAAAGAGAGAAAGACAGTCTCTCGATCTTAGTTGTTTAATTCTTGCTTTAAATTGCCTGCAAGGGGGGGGGAGGCGGACTTCCTTTTGGCACCTCCCCCGGTCGTACCGAATTCGATTAAAAAGAATTTTTAATTCCAAATTCCGTATTACTCACGGGTTGTTACATTTTGAGTCCAAATGATCAAGGAAAGAAGTCAGCGCTCTCCAGCCATGGCTTGCGGCTTCACTCTGTGGAAGAAGCGGTCTACTCACAGCACCACGCCACTCTCCGCCACCCGCTCCGAAGCCTTTAAAAAGT
Source organism: Podarcis vaucheri (assembly GCF_965113315.1). Taxonomy (NCBI): domain Eukaryota; kingdom Metazoa; phylum Chordata; class Lepidosauria; order Squamata; family Lacertidae; genus Podarcis; species Podarcis vaucheri. The sequence continues at coordinate 15,493,010 of NC_138764.1, forward strand.
CTTCTTTGCGGGTCGGAGGGGGCGCAAATGGTGCCCGCCGAGTCACCAAGTCCACAGGCATCCGCGCCTGTGGTTTCTAAGGGTCCCCGCGTCGCCGCCGCGGCAGGACCCCTCTTCCACTGAGCCATTAGCTGATCGCACCAACCCGGAAGTGTCCCAGCTGTCCTATGTCAACAACAAATTGTCGCTGTGTGCATGCACATGAAAGCTTATGCCCAGAACAAACTTAGTTGGTCTCTAAGATGCTACTGGACAATTTTTTATTTTTTATTTTATATATTTTGACTGTGTCAGACCAACATGGCTACCTACCTGAGCGGAAGCTTGTGATCTAAAAATGTATCCAAAGTACACGCGTATCAGCTTCTGGAGATAGGTCTGGATAATGCGATATGTGAGTTTTCATTTATCAGGAACTGAATTCCAGATCCTGCTACTCTGAGTTGCACCCATTTCACTCAAAACTTCCCTTTGGAAAAGATTCCATGATGAGTTTTGTACACTTTGAGTGCAGCTCATCACTATATTTCACTTAAGAATACACACAGTGCACGTGACACTAAAACTGTTCCCACATAACTCTCTGAATATGCTCTGAACTAGATCAAATCTGCTTGCATTTTCTGTTCTTGCTGCTTACATTCATTTGGCATAAAGTCTGAAATATCCTACACAGAGAGATTCTTTCAGATAGGGTGCCGAATGGATGTCGCCCTAGTGGGTGGGATCCTGTTCCTTTTTGTACATGCATTCAGACTAACATGAACAGTGCATGTACTCTATTGGCTCTGAAACCTAAAATGGCCCCTAAAATGCATTTGGAGTCAGGATGAAATGTTCTCCTAGATCAAATCAGCTAGACCCAAGCTGTCTTCCCTCCTTTAATGTGTGGCTTAGCTTTCTTACCTGCAGCTTTCTGCTTTTGCAGGGAATTCCCAGCAACACTCCTATGGCACGTATTGTGTGAACTGGATTGGTTCTATCTTTGGGGTAGGGGGAGATTCTTGTGTGGCTTCATCCTGCCACCTGCCAATGTGCTGGTTCTTTTTCTGCAGCTTTCTGCTACCCTGGAATGCGCTGGATTTACACTGGCAATGCAAATCATGTCTTGTGCCAACATGCCAGCGATTATAACCAAAGCCATCTTGAAATAAAAAAATTCTTTCCAGTAGCACCTTAAAGACCAACTAAGTTAGTTCTTGGTATGAGCTTTCGTGTGCATGCACACTTCTTCAAATACACTGAAACAGAAGTAGCCAGATCCCTCTATATAGTGAGAAGGTGGGGAGGGGTGTTACTCAGAAGGGTGGTGGGAATGGGAGATAGGCAGATAGCTGGGAGAGCCTGTTGACGACTCTTAACTACTGAAAGCCATCTTGAGTTATGACTCCTGAGTGTTCTTTGACAATGCTAGAGTACATTGAACAAATGCCTTCATCATCATCATCATAATAATAATAATAATAATAATAATAGTTTTATTATTTATACCCCGCCCATCTGGCTGGGTTTCCCCAGCCACTCTGGGCAGCTTACAATGCATTAAAAAAAATGGTAAAACATTAGACATAAAAAATTTCCCGATACAGGGTTACCTTCAGATGTCTTCTAAAAGTCAGATACAGTGGAACCTCGGTTGTGGAATGTAATCCGTTCCAGAAGACCGTTGGCCTTCCGAAACGTTCAACAACTGAGGCACAAAGGGAGAATCTCACTTTCAGTGGTGAAAATAGAAAAACACGCAGCGGACGCCGTTCAACTTCTGAGACGCGTTCGAAAATGGAAGCATTTACTTCCGGGTTTTTGGCATTCGGGTTCCGAAATGTTTGTCAACGGAGACATTTGAGAACCACTGTAGTTCCTTTTTATTTATTTTTTTAATTTATATATATATATTTTAAATATAATCTTTATTGGTTTAAAATACCATCTTACAGATGCGTTACAAATGGTTACAACAAAGTTAAACACAAAAATGAAAAAGAAAAGGAATGAAGAAAATAAATATGAAAAGAACAAAAAAGAGTTAATAATAAGAAAAGAATATCAGTTATAGCATCATATCTTCTCCAATAAAGTCTTCTGGAAAAAAATTCCAATCATTCTCGTCGTACTTTTTCTGTTGTCTTAATTTTATCGCACAGTTTGTTTTACAGTTTTTTCTATATATTTCTCTAAGATGTTTCTTCCATTTGTTTATTATACACAAGTATCCTTCAATTCTGCTAAGATAATATCATTTTTACAATATAGTCATAAACTCCTTGAATAATTTCCATTCTCTGTATGTTTTTGATTTGGGGCTCTTCTGGTCAGCACTGCTAATTGAAAATATTCTATCATGAGTGATTGCCAATCTATTATTGAAGGTATTGTTTCACATTTCCAGCTTCCACTGTAGTTCCTTATTTCCTTGGCATCCGATGGGAGGGCGTTCCACAGGGCGGGACTGCCTTCCTATGAAAGCAGTTTTGTGGTACCCATTGAGCCATTCCCTGCCTCGAACAGGAAGCTGTTCATCCAGGTGTTTCTATATATCATAGTTCGGCTGCCTCTTGGAGAATAAGCCTCAGTCAGGACAGGCCCACAGCCCTTGTCCTGCCAGCTGCTGAGTCCAGCAAGAGTGCTAAGGCTTTTGAAAGCAATACTGAACAACAAATCAAATGCAATCTGGCTTTATCATAAAATCTCATAAAAATAAAAGCAAACATCCACTTTTAAGGCAGCACTGTAGATTTATGAGATCATATCTAGCAGAAGACAGCCTAGTTAAGGGCGGCGGTGAGGGAGAGGCTGTAGTAAGGAAATAAAAGAAAGCCTATGAAAAGTAGTAAATATGTGGCCGTAATGAAGAGGACTATTACCCCACAGGTGATAAAAAGAGGTTGCTACCATGAAAAAGATGCTGTGAAATTTAATTTGACATAGGCAAATGTCAGTACAGTTGCATAACGCCTCTGAACTCCTATGTTTCAGCTCCCAATCACAAACCGGAAGTGAGTGTTCCGGTTTTTGAACAATTTTTGGAAGCCACATGTCCGGTGTGGCTTCCGTGGCTTCTGATTGGCTGCAGGATACTCCTACAGCCAATCGGAAGCTGTGTCTTGGTTTTCGAACAGTTCCGGAAGTTGAACGGACTCCCAGAATGCATTCTGTTCGAGAACCAAGGTATGACTGTACAGTTTGCCATTCGAGGACATCTCTATGTCGAAAGATTTGTACAATCAAGGAGAAGCCAGAGTATTGATATATAATGAATTGAAAAAGATGTTTAAGGCAACGTTTGTAAAAACAAACAAACAAACAAACAAACAAACAACAACAACAACACAGAAGCTTTCCTTTTGGGAATTATAGGGAAAGAACTACCCAAATTGTATAAAATTTATTCATGTATGCCACTAAAGCGGCAAGAATGTTCCTTGCCCAAAAATGGAAAGTAGTCCTGACAAAAAAAGAATGGATACAAAAAACTTTTGGAATATGCAGAAACTTACCAGAAAAATAAGAAAACAAGATAATAAACTTTTTATAAAAGAATGAAAATGGTTTATTGAATGTTTACAAATAAACTGTAAACAGATAAGAACATCGGCAGGATTATTGTAATAACCTGCAGTTTCACAAGAGTATATACTGTATTTAAATAGATGAATAAATGAACAAGTTAAGTTTATTTGGATATGCAGAAGATATTAAGAATAAAGTTAAGGAATCATAGAAAGAAGGGGAAGGAAGTCAAGTTCTGAAATGTTAAAATGACTGTAAAATTAGTGAAATGTATAAACCTGAAAATCATAAATAAAATATTAAAAAGCTTCTAAATCAGCCACGGTTTATTCAGTTCCTCAATACCTTCAACAATAGGGGCTAGCCACTCACTTCATTGTGTGGCACAAGAAGAGAAGCGCTGGCTGCTAAAAAGAAAAGAAAAAAGTTGTACAATGGTGACTGAAAAAGGAAATATGGCATTCCTGGAGCTTCTCGCAAACAACCATTTAAATCTAGCACAGTTGGATTGTCCTGTTTATGACAAAGACTGGAGAAAGACTGAAGACCCTTAGAACACAACTAGGTGGGACCATGTGGGCAGGAGCGCTGAGATTGGAGCCTCCAGACATCCATCAAATTCCATTTGGAATCCCATTATTAAAGCATTTAGTATTTACTTCAGCATTCTGTGTGGAAAAGATTACTTACGATCTCCTTTGAGACTAAACTCCACATTCATATATACTCCTATTATTAAATCTCCCATTCTCCGAAGTAACAAATTTTCACTCTCCTTAAACAGGGAATTTTAAAAAATGACTAATGCTGAGTTAGGGAAATAGATGCCTTCCACAGTGAATATTTTTGTCCAAATCTCATCTCCTTAAAACACTCTGGTGTTGTTGTTTTTTACATTAAAAAGGAATCTATTTAGTACTTGTAGGGTTGCCATATTTCAAAAAAGTGAAAATCCGGACACAAAGGTTGTTCATTTCCCCCCCAGACATTTTCCCAATTTCTGCCCAAACACTGTTTCCGACAGCAGTATTCTGGGTATGTCCAGGAAATTCTGGACATATCGCAACCCTGGTACTTATCAATACAGCTTTCCCTCTTGATTTTGTATTAACTTTTGTTGTATGTGTTTCCTCCTTTAGCTTGTTTGGGGGAAAATGAAAGAGCTGAAATTTTGATGGCGGCTACCTGATTCTTCTGGGACGCGGGTGGCGCTGTGGGTTTAACCACAGAGCCTAGGACTTGCCGATCAGAAGGTCAGCAGTTCAAATCCCCACAACGGGGTAAGCTCCCGTTGCTCTGTCCCAGCTCCGGCCAACCTAGCAGTTTGAAAGCACTTCAAAGTGCAAGTAGATAAATAGGTACCACTCTGGCGGGAAGGTAAACGCCGTTTCCGTGCGCTGCTCTGGTTCGCCAGAAGCGGCTTAGTCATGCTGGCCACATGACCCAGAAGCTTTACGCTGGCTCCCTCGGCCAATAAAGCGAGATGAGCGCCACAACCCTAGAGTCGGTCACGACTGGACCTAAAAACAGGGATCCCTTTACCTTTACCTTACCTGATTCTTCTATATTCAAGACAGAATCCTCTTTTTTGCAAGGCAAGCCCCTCGTCTTCCCACCAACTGAGAGTGGGGGGAGGAATAACACTCCAAGGCCGGGAGGGTTATCCACAACCTTTTATTATCAAAAAATTTCTGAGGAGATTACATGGTGGGCCACCAGTGTTTACACCTGAGGACCTTCACAGAAGTTTGAAGGGAGCTCTGGCAAAGCTTCAGCAAGGAACAATGAATACCTGGGTCATGTTCCAACAGAAAGAAAAGCTATAGGCAGCTCACTGTCACATGTGCATTAAGTGTGAGTGGTGGTGTTATGTACTAAGCTTGCATCCGAGAACAATAGGCAGGTAGGATCCTAGAATGCAACAGCTGATTGGCTTGCAGGAAAAGACCAATCAGGCTCCAGGAGGGAAGCAGCATCAGCCAATCAGACAGGACTCATTGTGTAAATAATGGATATAAAAGCCTGAGGTTTGGGGGCAATTCAATCACTGTTTTACAAGCTGCAATAAAGAGCATGAAATCACTACAGGACTCTGAATATATTTCAGATGGTGAGTCCAGTACAGTGGTACCTCGGGTTAAGTACTTAATTCATTTTGGAGGTCCGTTCTTAACCTGAAACTGTTCTTAACCTCAAGCACCACTTTAGCTAATGCGGCCTCCCGCTGCTGCCGCGCTGCCGGAGCACAATTTCTGTTCTCACCCTGAAGCAAAGTTCTTAACCCAAGGTACTATTTCTGGGTTAGAGGAGTCTGTAACCTGAAGCGTATGTAACCTGAAGCGTATGTAACCCGAGGTACCACTGTATTAAAAGGAGGAAACAGGACTATGAATGGAGATAAGCAAAGCTGAGAAAGAGAGGACAGAGAAGAAGGGACAGAAAAGGGGAGAACAAAGAACTGAGGGATGCAGAGAGAGACAGGCAGCTGAAGGAGGTTGTGTTCTGACAACCCCAGAAACAGCTCCCTTCTGACCCGGCCTATCGCTGCTGCAGGTCCTGTGCAGGTAAAATTAATTATTATTATCATTATTGCCATCATTAGCAAAGCCCAGGGGTGCAACTCAGGGAAGTTATAGTGTCTCATTTGGAGCCTTGGCAGGACTGAGCTCCGGGAACCTCACGCAACGCTCAAGTCTTGCAGGAGGAAAATCCTCAGTTTTGCAACATTCCTCACCTCTCTGTACTTTGGTTTCTTGCCAAATCTCTTGCTCAGGCAAGCTTCTTGCCTGCCTTGCATTTGAAGCCTTGCATCATAGTCTTCGTTGTCTGACTTTCCCAGATTTTCTATGGCTTTCTTTTTAGCCATGGCAATCCGAAAACACACCAGCTGAGGCCAGGCAAAGTTCCTTGCAGAATGGGTTGAGTGAGTTTCTTCAAATTCTTCAGCTGCAGCATTCCAAAGCAACATTCACCTTTTTCAGTGCTAAGTTTAGTTCATGTCGTGGTGACCCTAATGAAAAAAACAGTGGAAAAAGCCACAAACTTCGCTTGTTCATCAACCACACAGCTTATTTTACTGAGCTGGTCTGCTAACTAATTAAAATGCTGAGCTGATTAACTGTGTTGCTTTTAACTAATTAATTGGTCAATTCATCAATTAAATACTAAAATGCCACAAAGATGTTACACAGCTTTATACAACGCAATTCACTGATATTTCCATTGCTGAAATATCCTCTATCGTACAACAGAAATATATTGTACGATAAGTCCATATGTCGGTGATTCCATTCTCTTTCACATGTTGGCTTTGAAGTTTTTTGGTACAGTGGTACCAAAACCATAGCGTTCCAAAACCAGGCATTCTTTCCCATAGAAAGTAATGCTAAATGGATGAATCTGTTCCAGATTTTTAAAAACAACCCCTCAAACAGGAATTTAGCATGAGTTTTACTATCTAACGAGACCATGGCTCCATAAAATGAAAGCAATAAACAATGAACTGCAGTCACACAGTCAATCAATCAGTAGTTGAACTGGGCTCCACGCAGTTACAAAAACAAAACAAAAGGAGCCACAAAAACAAAAAATGCAAAATAAATACCATAAACAGACAGACCTCAGCGTAACGCTCAAAATGGAAGTGTGGCACTCAAAATGGAAGTGTAACTCTCAAAACAGAGCACGTTCGGCTTCTAAAAAAAGTTCCTGAACCGGAACACTTACTTCCGGGTTTGCAGTGTTTGGGTTTCAAGTTGTTTGAGTACCAAGGCATTTGAGAACCAAGACACCACTGTAGCTTTAATACTGATAGTCCTGTTTTTGTTTTACTCTTTACTCTTTATTTTGCAATAAATTCATTCATTGATTAGTCCATTGATAAATCAGTTATTGCTTCCAACTCCCAAGAGCCAATACTGAAGGATGTAGGTTGTATCCAAACATACCTGTATTATTATTTGAACCATTTGAACCATTATTTGAACTCTGCGACTATCACTTTGTGAGAGATTCACTCCACACACCCAATCAGAGGAAACCCTGTGCAAGGATTTCCGCTTGTACAATGGGATTCTTCCCCTCTCTCCACACTTCCTGAAATTGGTTCAGAGGTGGTGGTCAGAAGAAATTGGGCTGGGGATGAGCGGGAGGATAGTTCCATCAGGGGAACTGCAATGCTTGTGCAGATAACAGCATAGCTGTCAACGTTTCCCTTTTTTTTTAAGGGAAATTCCCTTATTCCGAAAAGGATTCCTCGCAAGAAAAGGGAAAAGTTGACAGCTATGGATAACAGTATGGCATTGCATCCCACCCCATGTTTTGTTCAGATGTGGGTATTTCCCTGCAGAACTGAGCCCATGAAAAACCAATTCTCCTAGTTTCCAGCAGGTTGCTTGTGCAAAGGACTGATTGGGTGCGACCGCAAGAGTCCTAATAGCACAAGAATGGAAGACTGAAGAAAATCCAGCTAAAGAATCATGGCAAGAAAAGCTGATGGACTATGCAGAACTAGCAAAATTGATACATAAGCTATGGGACAAAGATGACTGTGGCTTTAATGATGAATGGGAACCCTTTACAAAGTATTTGAAGAGGCAACAAAGTGAGTTGGACTCATAACATCATAAAATCACCTCTACCTGCGCCTCCCAGAGTATTTTTTGAGTAAAAAAGCCGAAGATTTAGTTTTTTTTAAAAAAGAAAGAAAGAAAGGAAAGGTTGAAGGAAAATTTAATGAAATAAATTTGCATTGCGTGGACAGGCAGAGTCCCCAGATCTCGCGCGGTCCCCCCGTCATGTGAAATAACGACTCATGACAACATGCTATGGGATTAAATTGGCCACAACTTTATTAAATTTCAAATGTGGGTAGACCTTGGCTCAGGCATTGGGCGTTCTCCCTCCCCAGTCCCCAGCCGGGGACCTAGGGAGCATCAGGGTTATCCAGTGGGGGGGGGTGGGCCGGCTCTGGAGAACATATGTTCAAGCAGAGATAGCCGGCCCCGTTACGCCGCCGCTGCAGAAGAGAGCAATGACGACCTTTCGGCATACGGCCAAAGCCTCCCTTCAGAACCCCCTTTAACGGGGAACCCTGATATCGCCGCCGCAAAGAGGAAGATGGACTAAAGGATTCCGCCCAAGGTCTGATACCGCCAAAGTTGTGATGTTTTGCTACGGGAAAGGCGAAACCTGCCAATGCAGGGAAATTCCTTTCCGGCCCTTTAACAGTGACCTTAACGTAGCAGCACCCGCATACCTGTGAAGAAAAGTTAACCTGCAAATAAGACATTAACTGAGGGTGGGTAGGGTGGGAGAAGCTCTGGAGCCAAGTGAGGATTCCCAGGTAAGATCCTCCCTCTATTGTGTGGGCAGGTAATCCCTCCCCTACCTGGCCTGGTCTCCTTGGCAATGCTTCCCCCAGGTGGGATTGGACAACTGACTGAGGTAGGCGGAGACCTCCAGGTATCCCACCTGAGGGAAGGCAAACCAAGCCTATGCTGTTGGAGCCGCTCCAGATCTAGGGGTTGCGCGCGTCCACGCAAAGGGCGCCCCCCGTTTTAAGCGTGGAGCGGTCAATGTGGTTTTTTTGGGGGGGGGCCAGGAGACCCCATCTGAAGCATGTGAGGAGGTATAAAGGGGAAAACAGGATGTTATCTGCAAGCATCTCATAGTTTCTTCTGAAATAATGTGTTTTGATGCAGTTTCTCCAAAGCCAGGTTTGCTCAAATTGGAAAGCTGTAGGCTTACTAAGGGACATGGGTGGCGCTGTGGGTTAAACCATTTGCCGATCAGAAGGTTGGCAGTTCGTATCCTCTTGACGGGGTGAGCTCCTGTTTCTCAGTCCCTGCTCCTGCCAACCTAGCAGTTCGAAAGCACGTCAAAGTGCAAGTAGATAAATAGGTACCGCTCCGGCGGGAAGGTACGCTGAGTACCTTCCCGCCGGAGCGGTACGCGTTTCTGTGCGCTGCTCTGGTTCGCCAGAAGCGGCTTAGTCATGCTGGCCACATGACCCAGAAGCTGTACGCCAATAAAGCGAGATGAGCGCCGCAACCCCACAGTCGGCCACGACCGAACCTAATGGTCAGGGGTCCCTTTACCTTTACCTTTTAGGCTTACTCAGCACACAGTGTATCCAAGATGTGCGCAATCAAAAAGAAGAGGGTTTCTGGGAGGGCAGGGGATCTATCCTGGCAATGCACTTTGTGTGAAGACATTCCTGCCCTGTCTCCAACCCCTGGTGTAGACATACAGCAAGAGACTTTGATGCACATCAAACCATACTGATGTGTACAGAGGAGCACATATTCAGTTTGAAACACGGTGCAAATAAATGGCCTTGCCATGTTTTAAGCCAATATGTACACAACCATAGATTACTGGTTTTAAATTGTACAGTTCCTGTTGATTCCATCTGATTCTGCAAACCAGAAGGGTGCATTGGAAATGAAGCGAGAGTGTTGTCTCCAGTTTAGGATGGGGATGTGGGGAAGAGAAGTCTGAGAGAGGTAATGCCAGGGGAAATACAAGCTCGACTCTGGACCCCACTCTGACATGTGCACACTGCCTGTCTGTCTGCCTCCTTCCTCTCCCCTCCTCCTCCTCCTTCTCCTGCTCTCCAATTCCCCCATGAAACCTTCTCAACCTTCTGTGGCACCCCTCCTGTCAAAGGCGTCACCATTTGTCACCAAAATGTTTTGGCAGAAGCCTCATCTCTAGGTTTTGACAACCTTGAGAAGAAAGACTCTCCCAATTATTACTAATGGAACATTATGTTACTCTTTGGGAACTTCTGCATGAATAAAAAGGGTCATTAATGGCATCTACTCCAATCCTAGAAATTATTAGTCAATGCTGAGACGTTGTTTTAGCTTCTGGCAGTTTAATTCCTGGCCGCCCCCTCTGCAAAGTCTCAGGCAAGTTCTTGACTTGAATGTAATCTTGACACGCTCTCTGGAGACCTCTGAGTAAGCTCAAACTCCCCATATGCTGCCTCCCCATTGCCATTTATTCATTTAATAAAACCAGCATCAACATACCCAGTTGTCTTTCACAGCACTTACGCGGTGTCTTCTGGGTTAGAACCACTTCCAGCCAGGCCTTCTTGACCTGAGAAGCAGCAAGGCCCACAAATCCACAGAGGTTGTGAAGAACCGATGCATCCCTCCCTAGACTTGACATCTTTCCGCAGGGCCTGCAAGACAGAGCTGTTCCGCCTTGCCTTTGGTTTGGACTCTGTCTGACCCTTATGTTTCCCTCCCCTTGTGGTTTTGATCTATGGGCTACTATTAAAATAAGGCTGCATTTTAAATTATATTTTAACCTGTATTTTAAATTGGTTTTTATTGATTGATTGATCGTAATTTTACTGGTGTTAGCCGCCCTGAGCCCAGCTCTGGCCAGGGAGGGTGGGGTATAAATATATTATATAATATATAATATATAAATATATTATATATAAATATATAATATATAAATATATTATGATTATGATTATGAATATGATTATGATTATGATTATGATGATGATGATTATTATTATTATTATTATTAGATGGCATCCGTAAGTTCCCACTGAGTGTTGTTTTAAGTCCATTTATCTTCAAGTGTTCTGCACTGGGGTTAAGGAAACATGTCCCAGCCAACATGCTGGGTCCTCCTGTACTCATGGCATCTCCCTGTGCACTTTAGAGACCTGATAGAGATTAGGAAGACTTGAGTCCAAATTCCTTTTCAGCCATGATGCTCACTGTGTGATTTCTCAGCACATCGGCCTTTCAGCTGGGGTTGTTGTGGAGATAGAACAGGATAGCATGATCTCACACATGCCATCCTGAATTCCATAGAACCCTTTTATTCCTACCCCTCACACACTTAGTGAATGTTGGGGTGGGGGTGGGGCCAGTGGGTGGGGCCAGAGCTGGTGGTGGGCGGAGCCAGAAGAAACAAAAAATATCTAGGTTAGTTGATCAGGAATAAAGATCACCCTGTCGTATTTCAACATGGCTTCCTCAAATTAGGGGCTTTTCTATTACACACACACACACACACACACTTTATTGAAACAATACTTTAAAAACAAGCGAACAAACAATTAACAAACCACAAAATAAAACAAAACGAAAACAACACCAAAGAGCGAACAAACAAGAAAAAGCATCACATGTTTCTTTGACTTCCATTCATCCCACTATGTTTTCTAGGCTTCATTTTCAATTTCACACTTTCTATTATCACTTCTTAATTTTAATTATCCCTTAATTTATTCGTGTTCCATATTGTCCTGCAAGGTTCAGTCTAGACTCATCAAAGTGTTTAAGTTTTTACAATGTAGCTATAAATATTCTTTAAAGACATCTCGTTCTTTATTTATTCTCTGTTTTGAATCATCTCTTAAACTTCCAGTCATTATGGCTAGTCCTATATATTCGATCATCTTCACATGCCAGTCTAATTTGGCGGGTATCATTTCTCCTTTCCAGTTTTTTGCTATCAAAATTCTAACCGCCGTTGTTGCATACATGAAAATTCTTTAAATTTTCGGGATTTCATTATACATGATTCCCAACAGGAAGGCTTCTGGCTTTTCTACACTAAGGATTATTTAACAAAGAAGAGCCCTAGGTCAGCCTTGTTAAATAATCCTCAATGAAAGAAAAACCCCTAATTAACCAAAAAAACAAAAATCAGGGGCTTTTCTACACTGAGGATTATTTACCAAGCCTGACCTAGGACTCTTCCACACTTCTATTTCCCCTATCACTTCCCCCTGGGAAAACCCACTCTCTGCTGCCAAATCAGCGCAGACATTAATTGGGTTTTCCACAGAGTGATGTTTGCTCCAGTTCAGCAATAAAAAGCGAATTTTTCCTAGGAAAGTGGTATGACAAGTGGAAAACCTCTCCATGCTTTCTAGGCAAAGGGCCAATGAAATGGGGGTGGACCGCTAATTACAGTACTGACAACTGGTCTCCTCACGAGTAGCAGGGCTTTCACATGACTTACGATGGCAATGGACCCTGAGATGGAAGACCCCATGTTGGGAAGTGAGGGTCCAAAGGCTGCGTGCCCATTTTAAGGGTTTTCTGCCTACATGGAACATGAGCGACCGCTTGGGATCAGGCGATCCAGCCAGTCAGATCATGCCCATTAGGCAACAAGCGTGAGACCTTGTAGGTAGTTGGGAAGAGGGTAGACACCCTCGGGGGCAAGTGAAGAAGGTTATTAATGGTGGAAATTGCTGCCACAGGATTTCTCCAGCTTGCCGTCAGAAACAACCCATTCCGGGTCTGTGGATTCAGGAGCTGGTTGGAGTTTGTGCTTGCCTTTCCGATGCAAAATGGAGAGCAGGGCTTTTGGGGGGTCGGGTCGCAGGAGTAGAGAGGAATCACCTGAGGTTGCATGTTTTCTTAAATCCTGAATGGGGGAAGTGATGACTTATCATAGAATCATAGAGTTGGAAGAGACCACAAGGGCCATTGAGTCCAACCCCCTGCCAAGCAGGAAACACCATCAGAGCACTCCGGACATATGATTGTCAAGCCTCTGCTTAAAGACCTCCAAAGTAGGAGACTCCACCACACTCCTTGGCAGCAAATTCCACTGGCGAACAGCTCTTACTGTCAGGAAGTTCTTCCTAATGTTTAGGTGGAATCTTCTTTCTTGTAGTTTGGATCCATTGCTCCGTGTCCGCTTCTCTGGAGCAGCAGAAAACAACCTTTCTCCCTCCTCTATGTGACATCCTTTTATGTATTTGAACATGGCTATCATATCACCCCTTAACCTCCTCTTCTCCAGGCTAAACATGCCCAGCTCCCTTAGCCGTTCCTCATAAGGCATCATTTCCAGGCCTTTGACCATTTTGGTTGCCCTCCTCTGGACACGTTCCAGTTTGTCAGTGTCCTTCTTGAATTGTGGTGCCCAGAACTGGACACAGTACTCCAGGTGAGGTCTGACCAGAGCAGAATACAGTGGCACTGTTACTTCCCTTGATCTAGATGCTGTACTCCTATTGATGCAGCCCAGAATTGCATTGGCTTTTTTAGCTGCCGTGTCACACTGTTGGCTCATGTTTTCATAGCTTAAAGGGCTGCAAGTGGGCAGGTGGAGCTCACCTCCGATAATGGATGCCCTCAGACGTCTGTTTACTGAGTCCCTTTTGCCTCTCCAAAGGATATACTTTGCAGCTCAAAAGACCAGGAACGAGGAGGATATCTGCCTTGGAGATGATTTAGTGGGTCAAACTACAAACTGTACAAGATCACTTGCAAAAGCACATTGACTGCCTCACTCAAGCTGTATAATTATTATTATTGTTATTATGAATAATAATATTGTATAAAAGAATTATTAACAATTTCAACAGAACAATCTATCAAAACATATCATATTCATTATTCCCCCCTTTTTCCCCATTTCCCATCAAACCCCCCTCCCCCTCCGAGACTTCCCTCAGCTCCTCTCTCTGATTTCTCAAAACAAGTCACTCTCTGCATATTATAAAATTATTTCAATCCTTATGCAGTGGTACCTTGGGTTACAGGCACTTCAGGTTACAGACTCCACTAACCCAGAAATAGTACCTGAGGTTAAGAACTTTACCTCAGAATGAGAACAGAAATCGCACGGCAGCAGCAGGAGGCCCCATTAGCTAAAGTAGTACCTCAGGTTAAGAACAGTTTCAGGTTAAGAATGGACCTCTAGAATGAATTAGGTTCTTAACCCGAGGTACCACTATATTATCTATCTACCATGTTACCAATCACTAAATTTGTGCATGTTTATTCAAAACCTGCCAAGGAGTCCAATTCATTTTGTTATATTTTTAAGTACTTTGTAAAAAGTACCCATTCTTCTTTAAAGTCAAAGTTGTCCTTATATCGCAGTTTGTATGTCAGTTTAACCAATACTGCATAGTTCATCAATTTCTCTTGCCACTGTATTACAGTGGTACCTCAGGTTACATACGCTTCAGGTTACAGACTCCGCTAACCCAGAAATAGTACCTCGGGTTAAGAACTTTGCTTCAGGATGAGAACAGAAATCGTGCTCTGGCGGCGCGGCGGCAGCAGGAGGCCCCATTAGCTAAAGTGGTGCTTCAGGTTAAGAACGGACCTCCAGAACGAATTAAGTACCGTACTTAACCCGAGGTACCACTGTATTATTATTGTTGTTGTTGTTGTTGTATTATTATTATTATTATTATTATGTTGTTGTTGTTGTTGTTGTTGTTGTTGTTGTTGTATTATTATTATTATTATTATTATTATTATTATTATTATTATTATTATTATTATTATGTTGCCCATCTGATTGGGTTGCCCCACCTACTCCATCAATCATCAAAAACATCCCTCTACAGGGCCACAGCTGTTTGGCCTTTTCAGTTGTGACAGAAGATCAGTCTAGGTGGATGAGCGAGCAGGCTGCTAATGGGTTCCATCTTACTCAAGACTAGGCACCCAGAGCGCAGCAGGCCTGTAGCAGAAAAAAACCCAGAGGTGAAAGGGCAACACAGTCATTCTAAAATGGAAACTGCAAACAAAAGATAGATCCTTCTTTTAAAAAGTTCCTTGGAGGAAAGAGTTTTCAATCCCTTTTTGATTTATGACCTACTATAGGATATTGAGACATTATTTACAATCAATATATGCTTCCGCAAGACTCCCACCGGAGCCATAGACCTTGCCAGCAGAGCAGAGGTTGGTCCACGCGACACAATGGAAGTTATATAACAACAACCTACAGGAGCGAGCAATAAACACTGGCCAAGCTGTATATCTCGAAGCAAGCAGAACCAGCTACATATGTCTTTGGACAGCTGACACAGGGCTAAAGCAGCAGTTCAGCTGTATCAGTATGGAAGCCCTCTCGCGCTGCTGTATCAGCAACCAAATCTTATAGCTGCTATAACCAGGAGTAATTGTACCACAAGTCAGAAATTCCACCTCATGGGCACGACTTCCAAGAGAAATATATGTAACATTTTCTGTGGGCACGTCCAGGCAGAAGCTGTCCTTGAACCCAGCTGCATACAAGAGGCCTTAAGTAGTGGTGCTTCAGAAGATGTGCTTGCTTTGCGTGAAAGCCATTTTGCCAATTCTATCAAGCACATTCTTGGAAGCAAAGGGCATCCTGAATCTCTAGTTCACTGCCCCCCCCAAAAAAACACACACACTGTGGGGTACTTTTTAACCATTGGTTGTGCTTTCAAATAAAACAGGGCCAACTCCCAAGAGACTGTGATCTACTCACAGAGTTTAAAAACTGGCAGTGATCTATCCCATTTTTAGGGGTTCAGATCAAAGGTTTTGAGCCTTTTAAAGGATGGAAATCCCTGTTTTGGGGGGTTCAGGTCTAAGTTTTTGAGCTTTTCTTAGGGGAGCCAAAGTTGCTGAGCTTCTTTCTGGGGAGCCAGTGATCTACCAGTGATTTACCACAGACATCCAGTGATCTACCAGTAGATCACAATCTACCTGTTGGACATCCCTGAAACATCTTAGGCTTTGGGCAACATATTCTTATTATTAACACTCCAAACATTAATTTTTTAAAAAAAAATCTCTACTATTTCAGGTTCAAAAATAGGATGCTTAGAACTGCACGCTATTACTTCAGATTTTTAACAGCTTGCTTAAATCACTGTCCTTCCTTTGAGGGGTGGTATTTAATACTGTGCCTCTCAAAAAAAAAAATGAGCTACTGGAGCTACTATGTTTTCTGCATATAGTCAACTGTTTACAAAAATAATGTCCTCCACAGCCCCATAAGGAGGCAGCATTAAAAAAAACAAAAAGCAATGGGAGGCCTTTTTAATTTCAAAGAGCACCTGATAAAGGAGCTTTCTGGGGAAAACAAAATGGCAACCGCTATAATTGTCATCCCGACAAATATTTTTGCCTCACCCCAAAGTCTAGCTGAACAAAACAGCAGGTTTCAAGGTGACTGAGGTGGTTGAGAAATGGCCCTTGTCAAATCCGGATAACCCCAATGCAGAATTGCAGGGAACTAAATTTTTGGCCTGACAAAGCTGTAAAGCCAGTTCTTTTTTTCTGGGGATATTCAAGGATACAGAGTACCAGCACCTTTTTTCTAGAAGAAAAGCACTGTGTAAAGCTATTGCTTTCTAGCCCTGGACTAGGGTGGTTGTCTTCTCTAGCAAACTGGAACACCTAAACAGGTGTCAGGGACTGGGCAGAGAAGGAATGGTGGAGACCGCCTCCCCATCCTGACCCTTCCAGGGAAATGAATTGAATTGAAATACTTTATTGTCACTTGTACAACTTGTATACAGTGAGATTACACGAGCACCCTCACTCAGCTCTCTTAGTTTTAATTCCCCTCGTTTACTGACGCATACCCACCAAACCCAAAAGTCAATTGCCCTGTTGTTATCTTTTCATTCAGCAGCCTAACAGCCCATGGATAGAAGCTGTTCTTTACCCTGTTGGTGAGACTAATCATCCTTCTATATCTTCTGCCCAAGGGCAGGAGATCAAGAAAGTGCCGGCCAGGGTGTGAATCATCCCTGAGAATTTTCCTCACTCTCCAGAGGCAAGGTTCTTCCACGATGTCATCCAGCAGATTCTCGGGACAGCCCATAATATCTTGTGCTTCACCACCCTCTGTAGGCACTTCCTATCAGATGATGTCAAACCAGCGTACCACACCTTGATGCAGTATGAAAGGACACTTTCTATTGTGGTAGAAGGAGATCATCAAATGTTGATTGACATTGTTCTTTCACAATACTCTGAGGAGATGGAGTCTCTGTTGGACTTTCTTAACCACTTGGGTTGTACTGATTTTCCATGTAAGGTCTTTGCTGAGATAAACTCCTAGGAATTTAAAGGAAGAGACTCTCTCCACACAGCCCTCCCAGATGTACAGCGGGGCTAGTTTTCCTCTCTTCCTCCGAAAGTCCAACACCATCTCCTTTGTCTTGCTGATATTAAGGTGCAAGTTGTTCCCTAGGCACCATGTAGAGGAAGAGGAAGACAGTATAGATTTACAACAGGGGTTTGCGGGAGGTAGCAGCTCAGAGGCAGATGAGGGGAAAAGCTGGGAAATCATAAGAAAGCCAGAACAACACTCATCTGAAACCTTGTCATTAGAAATCATCCCAGACCCGGCGAGCCTTAAAAGTAGGAGAGCAAAGAGCTCAAAGACAGAGGGTGCATAGCAGCACCTATAGAAGTGATGAGTAAGTGGGAGAGACGGGGAGGTGAAGATTCATTCGGGACAACGCCATTATCCAAGGGGCTGGGTTCTATAACATCTCTGTGTAATACAGTGGATGCTCAGGTTGCGAACGTGATCCGTGCAGGATGCACGTTCGCAACCCGCAGCTTTCGCAACCCACGCCTGCGCACACGCGGATTGTGATTCAGCGCTTCTGTGCATGCACAAAGCATGATTTAGCACTTCTGTGCATGTGCGACTGCCGAAACCCAGAGGTAACCCGTTCCGGTATTTCCAGGTTTCGGCGGTCCACAACCCACAGAAACACAACCTGAAGCGGCTGTAACCTGAGGTGTGACTGTATTGAAATAAAAAAGGGTGGTAAAAAACTTTTCCTTGTCTTTATACTTTCCTGGGCAACCAAGCTGGAAGCTGCTGGCAAGCATCCTGACAACACGTAACCCAAGTATTCCATGTGGGCATAAGTGTTGATGCTGTCCTAAAAAGGTAAAGGGACCCTTGACTATTAGGTCCAGTCGTGGCCGACTCTGGGGTTGCGGCGCTCATCTCGCTCTATGGGCTGAGGGAGCTGGTGTTCAGCTTCTGGGTCATGTGGCCAGCATGACTAAGCCACTTCTGGCGAACCAAAGCAGCACACGGAAACGCCGTTTACCTTCCCGCCAGAGTGGTACCTATTTATCTTCTTGCACTTTGACGTGCTTTGGAACTGCTAGGTTGGTAGGAGCAGAGATCGAGCAACGGGAGCTCACCCCGTCACGGGGATTCGAACTGCCGACCTTCTGATCGGCAAGTCCTAGGCTCTGTGGTTTAACCCACAGCACCACCCACGTCCCATATGATGCTGTTCTAGGAAATGCAAAAAAGAAAAGAAAAATAAATCTTATTTCAATTACTAGCAGAAGATGATGACCGGATGGGAAACCTTTATTCACACCAGAATTGGGGCTCATCCACAACTTCTCTTGTTCTGTGCTTAGACAGGGAGACTTCCCCCTTGTCTCGTAGTTCCTAGGTGTGAGACTGAGCGGTTTTCCATTTGCCCCACTTGCTTTCCTTGGGAAAAACTGTTCTTCCCTGCTGAATTGAAGCAAATATCAATCCATGGGAAAAGCCAAGCAGCATTTGCTTTGATTCGGTGGTCAAGAGTGGGACAACTGGAAGTGGATGAGCCCTAATGGTTGAAGAGAGGTATATGCATGTATTAGATATTGCAAAGGCTCCAGGAGATCATAAGGCATCTGCCCCATCACAAAGCTCCTTCTGCTTAGGGAGGCCAGCCTGCTTAGGACAATAGCTTTCTTCCTCATTGCACTCATTGTGCATAAAGCCAAACATAGGTACAGTGGTACCTCGGGTTATGTACGCTTCAGGTTACAGACTCCGCTAACCCAGAAATAGTACCTCGGGTTAAGAACTTTGCTTCAGGATGAGAACAGAAATTGTGCTCCGGCGGCACAGCAGCAGCAGGAGGCTCCATTAGCTAAAGTGGTGCTTCAGGTTAAGAACAGTTTCAGGTTAAGAACGGACCTCCGGAACGAATTAAGTACTTAACCTGAGGTACCACTGTATCCCCATAATTCTGGGACACGTGCTGATAAAAGGGTAAAGGGACCCCTGACCATTAGGTCCAGTTGTGACCGACTCATCTCGCTTTATTGGCCGAGGGAGCCGGCATACAGCTTCCGGGTCATGTAGCCAGCATGACTAAGCTGCTTCTGGCGAACCAGAGCAACGCACGGAAATGCCCTTTACCTTCCTGCTGGATCGATACCTGTTTATCTACTTGCACTTTGATGTGCTTTTGAACTGCTAGGTTGGCAGGAGCTGGGACCTAACAACGGGAGCTCACCCTGTCGCAGGGATTCAAACCGCCGACCTTCTGATCGGCAAGTCCTAGCTCAGTGGTTTAGACCACAGCGCCACTGGGACACGTGCTGAGTCTGGTTTAAATGAACATCATAGTGACCCAGTCTCTTCAAAAGTTGTTGAGCTGGGCTGGGCGGGACAGTGGGGCAGTTGGATTCTAATGGTTCTACTTTGAACTTCCAAGTGCACCCCATATGCAGCTTTATATGTGACGGAGTAAACTCACATTGAAAGATAAATAGTCTTGCACTGAGAGTCCCAGATCAAAGACTGGAAAATCACCCAGCAGAGGGAGAGCATCTGAATATTATTTTGGACTGAACATTTGACTATTTTGAAGAACTAAGGTATATACAACGGGCAGATTGATTGTTAGAAGTCCCCCTTTTACCTTTTTCTTTTCTTTCTGTTCTTCTTCCTTCTCTCTTTAACATTTTCTATTGTTCTTTCTTTATTCTTTCCTTCTCCCTAGACTAGTTTGACTTTTATTGTATTTTATGTTGAAAACTTTTAATAAAAACAATGATTAAAAGGAAAAAGAAAGAAGAAACTTCCTGTCCAAGTGCCCGTTTCTTTGCTCTGGAGATTTCAACACAAAAACCTGCTCTTTAAAGCTCAGTCAGAGCAAACAACCGTCTGTGGAAAACCCGAATTGATGTTTGCTCTGATTGAACACTAAAGAGTGGGTTTTTGCGACGAAAACTCCAGGGTAATAATTGTTTGTTTGTTTCTTTATACCTCACCCATCTGACTGGGTTTCCCCAGCCACTCTGGACCACTCCCAACAGAAGAATAGTGATGATGATGATGTGATAAAACATCAAACATTGAAAACTTCCCTAAACAGGGCCGCCTTCAGATGTCTTCTAAAAGTCAGATAGTTGTTTATTTCCTTGACATCTGATGGGAGGGTGTTCCACAAGGCAGGTGCCACCACCGAGAAGGCCCTCTGCCTGGTTCCCTGTAACATCACTTCTCGTAGTGAGGGCGCTGGATAATGGGGGTGAAAATGCTCCTTCAGGTATACTGGGCCGAGGCCATTTAGGACAAAAGAAAGGAAGGAAGGAAGAACATTCAGACATGGATCTTTAAAGTGAGGAGCTGTGCTTGGAAAAAGCAGGGCAAAAGGTGAGTGTGGATAAGCCCTTTGGGTCCGAATATGTTTTTCTCTTGAAATTTTTGCATTATCAAGCATTCCTCACTCTGTCTCTACTGGGTCATGCCAGGACATTTGAAAGCTGTTCAAAACTTGGCAGTTTACTAAGACAGGGAGGACAGTTTTCAAGGGCAGGAAGAACAAGCAGCTGTAGAAACTGCATTAGGAAAAGAACAAAATGGAAAGGAGAACATAAACACCACAACGGTGACATCACTGCCAGCCCAGGATGCTGTCCAAAAGGAACTGACTTTATCTTGTCAAGCAGCTCCCATTTGCTGCTGAAGAATCCAGGGCAGGCAAAAAAGCTAAAGGGGAAAATGGGATCACATAAAGCTTTCTTCCAGTTTCCCCTTTCTCTCGCCTGCCTGCCCCCAAAATCCTATTCTTCATTCAGCTTGTTGAGACAAAGAATGCCAAGTAGCTGGAAGACCCCAATTCTGCTGGAACGTGTGAGCAAACTGTTTGCATTTCAGTGCTCTCTGGCCCTCACTGTAAAAGGAAAGAAAGCTTGACTATGCTGTCTGGTCTTTGGCAATTCAGAATGCAGGTGGTGGAAATCACACAAATGATTGTTCTTCTGTGTAAAAACTACCCGACCACAGTAAACATTTCTTTTAGCATGGAGTGTGTGTATGTTTTGGGCGGTTGAGGGTTTAAGATAGGATTGCCTTATTTCAAAAAGTAAAAACCAGCACCCCCCGTTGTTTAGCTTTTTTTTTTTTAGCAAACCCCGAAAGTTGTTGAGTGATTTCCCGATTTTTTATATATATAAATTTGTATTAGCTTTTTTTAACACACCATTTTCAACAATAATTAAACATATTTTTACATCTTATTCAATTTTTTTGACTTCCATCAGTCCTGTCTGAAAATTTTCCAATCTAATCTCTTAGTATACATTTCTTATTTTCCCTGTTACTTTTAAAACTAATAACCAATATTTCTATTCTTTATTTACTTTGTAGCACTTCATATATTCCTCCTTAAAAAACTTCTTGTAGTCCTACTAGCGCAATTTGTTGGTTACAATTGCTTTTCAGATAGTTCATATACTTCTTCCAATCTTCTGTAAATCTCTGGTCCCTCAGGTTTCGAATCCTTCCTGTCACTTTGTCCAATTCTGCATAGTCCACTATTTTCGTCTGCCATTCTTCTTTCGTCGGAATTTCTTCTTGTTTCCATTTCTGGGCTAACAATACTCTTGCTGCAGTTGTTGCATATAAAAAGAATTTAACATCTTGCCTATTAATGTCCTGACCTATAATACCAAGTAAAAATGCTTCTGGTTTTTTAAAAAAATGTATATTTCAACATCTTTTTCATCTCATTATATATCATTTCCCAGAAGTTCTTTACTTTTTTACATTCCCACCACATATGATAAAATGTTCCTTCTTTTTCTTTACATTTCCAGTTGAGCAATTTTCCGATTGACTTGCTTAAGGTCCAGGACAAAGCACCACCCTTTGGAAATTTCCCTCGTACATCAATTCCACCTTAGAAATCCCAATAATGTCTGGCAAAATACAGAAATATGCCAGCCCTATTTAAAAGGATTCTGTAGAGTATAGGGACGTGGGTGGCGCTGTGGTCTAAACCACAGAGCCTAGGACTTGCCGATCAGAAGGTTGGCGGTTTGAATCCCCACGATGGGGTGAGCTCCTGTTGCTCGGTCCCTGCTCCTGCCAACCTAACAGTTCAAAAGCACATCAAAGTGCAAGTAGATAAATAGGTACTGCTCCAGTGGGAAGGTAAACGGCGTTTCCGTGCGCTGCTCTGGTTCGCCAGAAGCAGCTTAGTCATGCTGGCCACATGACCCGGAAGCTGTAAGCCGGCTCACTCAGCCAATAAAGCGAGATGAGCACTGCAACCCCAGAGTCAGTCATGACTGGACCTAATGGTCAGGGGTCCCTTTACCTTTACCTTTTACCTCTATGGAGTAGCAGTCTGAAGTGGAACAAACCAGATAAAAGTTTACCACCTTACTAGGAACCAGTCCTTTGATCCTCAATGAACATAGAAGAACACTTTTGCAAGTGTTATGGTTGTTCTCTTCGTAAGCCATCTGGAGACTGACTGCAGGAATTTGGGCTCCCTGTGCCACCAGGACAGCTCTCAGGCAGAGGGAGCTGTTGACCTGACATTTGTTTTGCTACCCAGATAAAGACAAGAGAGACCACTGCAGCTCATTAATCCACCTGTAACCAGGAATTTGATCAGTCTGAGCAATTTGTTCCTGTGTTCTTCCTTGCCCAGTCTCATTTTACACACTATGTTGTATACATTTTCCAGCTTAAGCATTCATATTTTTTTCATAAAACTGCTGTGGGCTCCTGCATTACATAGATACTCAATACGAAGTTTGTATCGCTGCTGTGTCTTTATACACCGATCTGAAGACAAACTCATTTGTCTTAGAAATGCAAACAGTTACTGTATTTTTCTGTGTATAAGACTATGTTTTTCCCCATTTTTTTAAAGTTTAAAGTTGGGGTCTTGTACACGGAATGTTTAAAATATTTATTTCTTAATTTTGGGCTCAAAAACTGTGGGTTTTCTTATACATGGGGGCGTCTTATAGACGGGAAAATATGGTATGTCTTAGCAATCACTTAGAAGCACGAATAATCAAGCAGTAGAAAAAATGTATTGAATAAATAAAAATAAACAAATTTGCCCAAATATTGTGTTTTACAAGAACATATACATCTCATACAACCACTGTAAAAAGACTCTAATTGCACATGGTGCTTCCGAAAAGTTTGCTCCAGTGCCAGCTCTACATTGTTCCAAACCTTAACAGCAGGTAAACCTGACCGTAACAGTGCCATAGCTATTGATGCAAAACACTTAGAATTTGGGTTCGAGGCCCCAAAAGGGTCCGCTTCGGTTGAAGAAGACGGGTGATGTCCAACCAAGGAGAGAAAGAAGCAAGCGGCTTTTTAA
This sequence comes from Podarcis vaucheri, assembly GCF_965113315.1. NCBI lineage: Eukaryota > Metazoa > Chordata > Lepidosauria > Squamata > Lacertidae > Podarcis > Podarcis vaucheri. Next base: position 15,516,690 of record NC_138764.1, read on the forward strand.
GAGCAAAGATCCTTTATTCGGTTGCAACCAGGTTCCCGATGCAAAGGTGACAAAAGGTACGAGGAACCCCACCCAAAGGTAAGTCCAGAATTTTATACAGTCACAATTGTGAGTGGTCTTATTCATCACAGGTTCATCAATTTACAAGGGGGAGGTACAGGTTTGCAGGGTGCAAAAGGGAGGTCCGGGTGCAAGATACAAGGTGGGGTGCAAATCCTATCTACCTGAGTAAGGTCATTTCTAGAAATCCAAGAAGGGATGGCAAATGAGATGGATCGTCTTGCACTTTACGAAAGAAGGAAGGGGAGCTGAGTGGAAGTGATTAGGTCGAGGTAAAAAATAACATTTATACTTTCATGGTTACAATAAAGTGATGCAATTTAGATACATGGGTTCCATTTCTTATTTTCCTGAAAGTAGTTGCAATCATTGAGAAGTTGAACAAACACTGATAAGGCACAAGGATACAAAGGGATCAATGCCATTTGCAAAAGTGCCAAATGTAGCAATTGCATGAGGGTCACAGTAAGGATTCACATTTACAAGGAGTAAAGACACAATTACAAGAGAGGGGGGAAAACAAAAACTAGATACAATTGAAAATTACCTGGATACAATCATTAAAAAGAATACATGGATACAATTACAAAAATAGGGTAAATTGAGGAAGTAGGGCAATGGGCAGTGCAGGAAGGAAAGAAAAATGCTTTATTTGACAGAAAGGAAAGAAAGGATTTGAAGAAGGGGAATAATGGGAGAAGCGAATTAAAAAGAGAGCAGACTAAAGGCAAATTGAGGAAAAGGTTTATATATATCTCTTAGGTTGTCTTCTTTTGGTTTATCTGGTCTTGGTTTTCAGCTTCTTTAGCTATTTTTCTACATCACTATGAAGGGAGGGCGTGCTAGTTGGGTTATTGTCCTAGGTGAAGCCTCCAGAGGAGTTATTAATTAATTTTATAATGAATGATTTTAGAGTGTTGTTTATGCTGTACTTTTGTACTGTTTTATTGTTGTTAGCCGCCCTGAGCCCGGCTTCGGCTGGGGAGGGCGGGATATAAATAAAATTTATTATTATTATTATTATTATTATTATTATTATTATTATTATTAAGGCTTCCAGATGCGCTTGGGGTATGTGTGCCAGACTGGGTCTTTGACCCAAGTGAAATAAAGCCTAGTTTTGCCCTTGCCATATGCTGTACCTGACAGTGGACAGTCCTCTGTTTGAAGGAGTCCCCTGTCATCTGAAGGGGTTTTCAGCAACAGCCTTCCCCACAAGAGTGGACTGTCTTGTATTTCTACAGCCGCTAGTTCTAAATTTACATCTATACATGGAAATGGCATGTGCAAATTTTAAGAAAATCTGTGTTCTCTTTCTATGGGGCTAGAGGTACCGCATGGATGTTTCTGTGTATGCAACTCAAACCTTTGTTGAGGGGGCTACATCCCAGCCCCACAAAAGGTTTGCACACACACAAACACAAACACACCCCACACATATCTCTCAATCCAGACAAGAAAGCAGCATTGCCACACTTGAGCTAATAATAATAATAATTAATAATAATAATATTTTTTTAAAAAAATTATACCTCACCCATCTGGCTGGGCTTCCCCAGCCACTCTGGGCGGCTTCCAACAAAATATTAAAATACAGTAATGCATATAACATTAAAAGCTTCCCTAAACAGGGCTGTCTTCAGATGTCTTCTAAAAGTCAGATAGTTGTTGTTCTCTTTGACATCCGGTGGGAGGGCGTTCCACAGGGCGGGTGCCACCACCGAGAAGGCCCTCTGCCTGGTTCCCTGTAACTTGGCTTCTCACAGTGAGGGAAATGCCAGAAGGCCCTCGGCGCTGGACCTCAGTGTCCGGGCTGAACGATGGGGGTGGAGTTACAGATAGGTAGCCGTGTTGGTCTGCCATAGTCAAAATAAAAAAATTCCTTCCAGTAGCACCTTAAAGACCAACTAAGTTAGTTCTTGGTATGAGCTTTCGTGTGCATGCACACTGTGTATCTGAACAAGTGTGCATGCACACGAAAGCTCATACCAAGAACTAACTTAGTTGGTCTTTAAGGTGCTACTGGAAGGAATTTTTTTATTTTGATTGGGGTGGAGACGCTCCTTCAGGTATACTGGGCCAAGGCCATTTAGGGCTTTAAAGGTCAACACCAACAGTTTGAATTGTGCTCGGAAACGTACTGGGAGCCAATGTAGATCTTTCAAGACTGGTGTTATGTGGTTTTGGCAGCTGCTCCCAGTCACCAGTCTAGCTGTTGCATCCTGGATTAGTCTAATTCTGGATTAGAGAGACACGTTTTTGGTGGTGGAAAGCACTGAAAGAGGATGCTGGGAAGAGAAGTTAGGGGTGGCCTGTAAGAGGACTAGGGGGGCACATTTGGCCCCCTCATTCCCAGAATGTGGAAGGAAAAGTGTTGTTTTGTCGAAGTAAAGTTTTCTCAAGATGGAGGCTCTATCGAAATTTTGCTATCCACTGAACAGAGATTATTCTAATTCTTCTGGCAAAATTTGCTGTTTTTGAATCACGGAATGCCGAAGTTGCTGACAGGATTAATTAGATGGTTCGGAAAAGATGCTTTCTCATCTTACAGTGAATAAAATTAAAGGCTAAAGCTTTGGCAATTCTTCGTTCACTCATTTCCCTCTGCACTGGACTAGCAGAACAGAGGAAAAACAGGCGTTCCTGGCTGTCCTGTGGCCATCTTATGGGGCAGTGAATGACATTATCAACAGAGGCCGTAATGGCTCTCTGTTCTCGTTGGCCGGGACCGGGCAGTACACCAACGACAACTGCAACAAAACTTTGTGGCCTGGCAAACGCATGCAGTGAGAGGTTCGGTCAGCCATAGCCATGTTTTATCAGCACTAAAAAGAATGGGAGCGTAAATCACCTCCCTCCAAGACAAACACCTGCTCTCGTTGTGCACCAGTTACTGCTCAAAGCCGAGAGGATGGGAGCTCTCTCTCTGCCTGTTCCAGCAGGGCGACTACCCACTTAAATAGCCCAAGTTGCTGGGGAAGAAGCTTCTTCAAGAGGCATCGTGATGGGGGAACAGAATTCCTGTTCTGCCACATTAGATCTCCCCCGGCCCTCAATACTGGGAGCTTAGTATTATGTGCGGGGTGGATGCTTCTGTAGAAATTGCTATTAGCGTGATTTTTTATTATTATTAATTCAACTTATAACCCGCCCTGCTCAGGGGGCAAACACATTATTAAAACAGTATCATAAGACAACATTCTTTTTAAAAAATATTTTTTATCGAAGATTTCTTAGTTTACAAAAATACGTGCATTGTCACTTTTTTGAGTTGTGTCTTCTACAGATCAGTCTCATTCGTTGTGAGATATTAGTGTTGCATGCAGTGTTAGGTTAGGAAGAAAAGAGGGAGGAAGAGGGGAAGAGGGGAATGGAGTGGGGTGGGGTGGAGTCGAGTAGTTATGCTTCTATTATTCTACTTAGTGTAAGTGTGGGGTTTTGTGTCGGCATCACTTGTGTGGGTTCTCTTACTATTCACTTGTTGTATTTCCTTGGTGGTGAGAGAGGTTGGGGGTGGCCTAGGGTGTGGTTGGTTGTCTTTGGCTGGCTGTTGTGAGATTTGTTTTGTGTGTAAGTGGGGTATGTATGTCTGTGTTTTTGGATCAGGTTAGCCAGATTGATTCGTAAGCTGTCGGTGGATTCCTGTCGTTGTCTTGTTGGGCTGTGTGTGTGATAAAGGGGAGCCATACCGGGGTAGAGGCATCTTCTTCTATTTATCCCCATGTCAGTTTCAGTTTGTTGGTTAGTTTTTCTAATAAGGTTTTTTCCCATACTATTGGATACCATTGGTCCATTCTTACTCCTGACAGGTCTCTCCAGTGTCTGGTTATGATGTTTTTGGCTGCTGAGAGTAGGTGGGTTATGAGCTCTTTATAATGTTTAAAGTGTTGGCACTGACCTTTAAAGCCCTAAATGGCCTCGGCCCAGTATACCTGAAGGAGTGTCTCCACCAGGAATTTCTCCGATTTCCGCTTGGATGCTGCTTCCGACTACAGTATTCCCGGTATGTCCAGACATTTGGCAACCCTAGATCAGATCTTTTCTCTTTCCTGCTGCTGGGGGTTTTCTCTGTGAGGAAATGGGTGTCATGATGTAAGATGACACTTGAAAATTTCCAATTATAAAGACTGGCTGCTTCTTCATAAAAGCAAGCCAGCAAGAATGAAGCCCTTTGAATTCTGCAACCGTTAAACCAATTCCCTTTCCTTTCCTGCCCAGGCCCTCCTCCCAGAATGTATGTGAAATGATCTTTGCAGCCAGCTATGCAGCCATCAGAGGGTATCGATCCACGTGTGGAAATTGCTATTGACTGCAAGGGCTGCGGCTGCACTGTGCACTTCTCTGGCTTTTAAAGGTACACCATACAGCTGATTTCACTTTGCACAGCTGAGAAATCAGCACCTGGAAATATGCATTAAAATCACGCTATGTCTCCTTTCAGCTTCTTACTTGCAGAAACGGGTCAGAAAAAGGGAAGAGGAGCTGGTTTATCGTGCAGAATGGAAAAGTCTGTGTTGGTCCTTATTTTGTCACCAATTATCTGTTGTGAGCTTCATCCCCCCTCCCCCAATTTAAATCCAATTACAGTGGTACCTTGGGTTACATACGCTTCAGGTTACAAACTCCGCTAACCCAGAAATAGTGCTTCAGGTTAAGAACTTTGCTTCAGGATGAGAACAGAAATTGTGCTCCAGCAGTGCAGCAGCAGCGGGAGGCTCCATTAGCTAAAGTGATGCTTCAGGTTAAGAACGGACCTCCAGAACGAATTAAGTACCGTATTTTTCGCTCTATAACACGCACCAGACCATAACACGCATGTAGTTTTTAGAGGAGGAAAACAAGGGGGAAAAAATATTCTAAACAAAACAGTGGATATATGATTTTTGTGGTTCATGCTGTGGCCACAGACATGTGATCTGACAGTGAGTTTGGAGTAGCCCAATGCAAAAATCCTGAGGATCCATGTGGATCCATGCTTTGTAACCACGTTTTTGCACCACTGCGGCCCCAGGCAACAGTGGGTGCGTGATTATTTTGGTGCAAGATGTAGCCATGGACATGCTATGTGATCTGATGGTGAATTTGGGTTGACCCAGTGCAAAAATCCTGAGGATCCATGTGGATCCGTGCTTTGTAACCATGTTTTAATTGGGGAAGGAAGGAAAAGCACTCAAGGGAGAAGGAACACGCGTGGGGTGTGTGGAGAAGGATGCTGCTAATAATGAAGAAGAGTGGTATAAGGGGAGAAGGCTCCTCTCCTCTCCCACTTTGCTCCTTTAAAGAAGCAGGCTCTCTGTCCCTCTCTCCTCCCCACTCAACGGCTCTTCTCCCGCTTTGCTGTTTCAAAGCGAGCCACGGAGGAGGGAAGGAAGGGGAACCATGGATCCTCTGCTCATGACTGCAGCAGATCCCCTCCGCCACCCGCAGGCATTCGCTCCATAACACGCACAGACATTTCCCCTTACTTTCTAGGAGGAAAAAAGTGAGTGTTATGGTGCAAAAAAATACGGTACTTAACCCGAGGTACCACTGTATTTAGAGTCAGGTTAAAGGACCATTTTCCCAGTAGTGATGTATGGAAGTGAGAGCTGGACCATAAAGAAGGCTGATCGCCAAAGAATTGATGCTTTTGAATTATGGTGCTGGAGGAGACTCTTGAGAGTCCCATGGACTGCACGAAGATCAAACCGATCCATTCTGGAGAAAATCAGCCCTGAGTGCTCGCTGGAAGGACAGATTGTGAAGCTGAGGCTCCAGTACTTTGGCCACCTCATGAGAAGAGAAGACTCCCTGGAAAAGACCCTGATGTTGGGAAAGATGGAGGGCACAAGGAGAAGGGGACGCCAGAGGACGAGATGGTTGGACAGTGTTCTTGAAGCTACCAGCATGAGTTTGACTAAACTGCAGGAGGCAGTGGAAGACAGGCATGCCTGGCGTGCTCTGGTCCATGGGGTCACGAAGAGTCGGACACCACTAAACGACTAAACAACAAACAACAACAAAGGACCATTTCCCTTCAGAGGTGATGTGATGTTCAGGCTGCCACAGGGTGAAGCCTTGTAGATTGTTGGGGTTGCTGCCGTTCAGTCTGGTGGGTGGCCCAAACCGATCGAGTTATTCCTTCTCTTATCCAACTCCCTTCCTGTAACACTGGTGTATAATCTACAGTATACAGGGGGCCCAGACAGCGTCACCCTTCCATCAACTCTGCAACTGGCCCAGTTGCGTATTCCTTCTAAGGTGAACTAGATCTGAGTTGGCAGGGCTCCTAGAAAACGGCACTCCCCCAAGGAAGACTCCCAGCTGCAGGAGGAGATCTGGCCGGGTCATTTTGACCCAGGACCAGTGAAACAATGCAAGAACACCCTTAGTTTAGAACATTCCAACTATTTTTTCTATTAAATGGTTTTTATACTTCATTACATTGCACTGTGAATGTAATATAGCACTCCCTTCCCTCTCCCCACAGGGTGCTATAAAATAAAAAACGATGACATTTCCATTGTCTACCCCGCATTCCCTCAACTGGATTTTCTAGTGTGGTTTGAATCAGAGAAGCTTAAGAGTTGGAAGGGACTGGACTTGGACTGACGTTTCTTGTTTCCAAGTTCAGAAACCACACGCCACAGCTGGCGGCGGCTGGGAGGACTTTTTCAGCCAGAGAGCTGCTTCACTTTAGTGGAGAGCTGGGGTGTGTGTGTGTCACATGACAGTGGGGTCACATGACAGTGGGCAGAGCCACATCCCAAGGAGCTGGTGTGGTGTAGGGATCAGAATGTCAGACTAGGACCTGGGAGACCAGGGTTCTAGCCCCCTCTCAACCAAGAAGTTCACTGGGTGACTTTAATTGTTGTTGTTGTTGTTGTTGATGATGATGATGATTATTATTATTTCTACCCCGCCCATCTAGCTGGGTTTCCCCAGCCACTCTTTGGGCCTAACTTACCTCACAAGGTTGTTGTAGGGATAAATTGGAGTGGGCAGAACTATGTACAGTGGTACCTCGGGTTAAGAACTTAATTCGTTCCAGAGGTCCGTTCTTAACCTAAAACTGTTCTTAACCTAAAGCACCACTTTAGCTAATGGGGTCTACAGCTGCTGCCACGCCACCAGAGCACGATTTCTGTTCTCATCATGAAGCAAAGTTCTTAACCCGAGGTAATATTTCTGGGTTAGCAGAGTCTGTAACCTGAAGCGTATGTAACCCGAGGTACCACTGTATACCACCTTGGGCTCCTTGGAGGACAGGTAGGGTATAAATTAAATTAAATAAATAGGTGGGGGGTCAGATTTACAAGCACGAACACTTCGCACACACCCCTGAACACATGCTCTAACACACACACAACATGCATGTACATGTCATTTTCAGTCCTCTCGGGTTCTCATTTTCCCAATCTTAAATTCACTTCACACTTACGCAGCAACTTGCATTTTTTAAAAAAAATAATGTGAAAATTATTCTGCATTTTATTGTGAATTTCTCTTAATAAACATATTCTTGCGTGCAGTTTTGACCTACGTAGATGTTTTTGCAAGCAGTTTCCCCTAAAATAATGTAACCTGAATGCTTCTTTCACTAATATTCATTTTTTATGGAGACTTGCCCCTAATATATGCACTTTTGTAAATGTTGGGAGAATTGCATTTTAAAAATTGGATAAGTTTCAAATGTTGAAATATAGCTGTGTTTTGGCTGGTGTCTTGGTTTAAGAGTTGCAAACCAGATATGCAATCCAAATTTAATTTCTCCCCCAATCCTATCTGTGAGCCTGTCTTCAGGATTCCTCAAATGCTGAAGGGGAGGGCGAGGGAGTCCTGGATTCAAGGAAACTGCGACTCACCCAACCCCATCCTTAAGAAAGGAACAGCAGCTTAGCTTGCCTCTTCTTTCCTTTCACAGAGAGGGGAGGAAGGAAATGTAATGTTCACTAGCAGCTCCTTCCAGGATTCAGGCAGCGAGAAGTGTAATATTTGCTGCCACAAAGATTGCAAATGAGGTCAATGGGAAACCTGAGTGTGAAACAGAACAACTTCGCTTAAAACACTGTGCAGCTCTCATAATGATGTTTCAGATTGGCTACTGCTTTTTATTCCTGTTCCTTCGTTTGTGTTCTTTGGCTCCTGCATTGAGTCACTGTCATTCCTAGGAGCATAATGGTAGCGAGGGCAGATTAGGTGTAGATTGCACACCAATTAATTAAACGATGCTGTAGTATGTGTGACTGTTGTATGGCATGTGTAGCAAATTTGTATACAGTGGTACCTCGGGTTAAGCACTTAATTCGTTCCGGAGGTCCGTTCTTAACCTGAAACTGTTCTTAACCTGAAGCACCACTTTAGCTAATGGGGCTTCCCATTGCTGCTGCACCGCCGTAGCACGATTTCTGTTCTCATCCTGAAGCAAAGTTCTTAACCCGAGGTACTATTTCTGAGTTAGCGGAGTCTGTAACTTGAAGCATATGTAACCTGAAGCGTATGTAACCCGAGGTACCACTGTAGGGGGTAACAGCCAGCTCTTCATTTAAGGCACGGGCTTCTTGTGGGCTGGGCTGCAGTGACGGAAAACATGTCCAAACCCCGCTCCCCACAAGGGTGGTAAACTTCCTCTCCATAAAATGATCAAACTGGCTCATTTGGGGCTTGAATCCATCACTTCATTGCACATGGACTGCCAACATTCTCATTTGGGCTCCCTTTATCCCCCCTAAATGGCAGTAACTCACCTTTCAGACAGGCAGTATTGTGCCAGTGTTTTGCTGGGTTCTATGCTGCAACCCCAGAGTCGGCCATGACTGGACCTGATGGTCAGGGGTCCCTTTACCTTTACCTTTATGATGCATATAGAGGGACGTGGGTGGCGCTGTGGTCTACACCACAGAGCCTAGGGCTTGCTGAACAGAAGGTGGGCGGTTCGAATCCCCATGACGGGGTGAGCTCCCGTTGCTCGGTCCCTGCTCCTGCCTACCTAGCAGTTTGAAAGCACATCAAAGTGCAATTAGATAAAAAGTACCGCTCTGGTGGGAAGATAAACAGCGTTTCCGTGCGCTGCTCTGGTTCGCCAGAAGTGGCTTAGTCATGCTGGCCACATGACCCGGAAGCTGTACACCGGCTCCCTCGGCCAGTAAAGCAAGATGAGCACCACAACCCCAGAGTCGGTCACAACTGGACTTAATGGTCAGGGGTCCCTTTACCCTTTACCTTTTATGATGCATATAAGGGTGAAAGACAGAGAATGAAAAGTATGCAACAGAATGTTTCCTGTATGTTCATCAACATAAATGTCTTCATTGTCCAGCACTAAGATTCAACACAGGAATCAAAAATTCTTAAGATTTGTGAAGTTCTCCCAAGCTGACAAAAGGCAACTTGCAGCCCCCATCTTAGCACCCAGTCAGACATATGACATCCTGTAAATGCCTCAGTGAAGAAGCCTGTTTTAGATCGCATGGAAAAGTGCCAGAGGTTTTTTTCAAAACTTCATTCATATGTGAAATTGCCCAAATAAAGCATGCAACATCACTCATTCCTTATTAGCAGATTGAAAACATCAAATTTTAAAGAAAAGGATCCGGGAGGGAGCCAGGAAATTACATACACAGCAGCTTAACTTCTCAGCTGCATCAACATTACACTGCAATTCTACAGACTGCTCCTGAATTGGTAACTGGATCAAAAACAAGGAGCAGGGGACTGGAATAGTCAGGCTTCATAAGGGAGAGAAGTAAACAGAAAGTAAACAGAAGTAAATAATACCATTCTATTCAGCTGATTGGCAGTTCAAAATGAATTGCATGCCATCTGTAACATATGGAATTTGTTGCCATAAAGTATGGGAATGAAAAGATTAAGACAAATTCCTGGAGTACAGGTATACCAACAGATATCTGGCTGCAGCAGAACGTCTGCAAACAGCCTATCTTCCCCATCTCTTAAACACTGGGGTGGGGTGGGGGGCAATAGGTCATAGCCTCCTAACCACTTCTCTTAACTGCTTAGAAATCTTAAACTGCTTAGAGGTTTTTATAGTTAAGCAATATACACATGCTGTGATTTATTTAAAAAATAGTTGTAGCCTTTATGCCCCTGGAGGCATCACAGACGCCTAATACTGGATTAGTTTTTAACACTCGATAACAATAATGCTGTATTGTTTTTAACACTCGATTGGGAGCTGCCCAGAGTGGCTGGGGAAACCTCAGCCAGATGGGCAGGGTATAAATAAATTGTTGTTGTTGTTGGGCCTTGGTTGTGATCAGCAAAACTGCCCTTAGATCCCTGAGCATCCTCTGCTGTTCAATGTACACAGAAGCCCTGTCCTTTGCTACATCCAGTCACCTATGAGAAGGGCAGCCTCTTCCTCATCTACACAGTTAAGAATAATACAGTGGTGCCCCGCAAAACGAATGCCTCGCAAGACGGAAAACCCACTAGACGAAAGGGTTTTCCGTTTTTGAGCCGCTTCGCAAGACGATTTTCCCTACGGGCTTGCTTTGCAAGATGAAAACGTCTTGCGAGTGTTCCGATTTTTCCCCGCTTCCCCCCTTTTTCTAAGCCGCTAAGCCGCTAATAGCCTTTTAGCCGCTAAGCCGCTAAGCCTTTAATAGCCGCTAAGCCTTTAATAGCCGCTAAACCGCTAAGCCGCTAATAGGGTTGCTTCGCAAGACGAAAAAACCGCTAGACGAAGAGACTCGCAGAACGGATTAATTTTGTCTTGCGAGGCACCACTGTATCCCATTATTGCTAGATCCCAGAACCGCTGCTTCAAGCAACGCTAGGAGAGAGGCCCTAGGCTGAGCTCCCAGAGGAAGTGTGCCTGCTTTCAGGTTTTGACCTGAACTTTTTGAGCCTCCTTCCCTTCCGGACGTGGGTGGCGCTGTGGGTTAAACCACAGAGCCTAGGACTTGCTGGTCAGAAGGTTGGTGGTTCGAATCCCTGCGATGGGGTGAGCGCCCATTGCTCGGTCCCTGCTCCTGCCAAGCTAGCAGTTCAAAAGCACATCAAAGTGCAAGTAGATAAATAGGTACGGCTCCGGAGGGAAGGTAAACGGCGTTTCCATGCACTGCTCTGGTTCGCCAGAAGCGGCTTAGTCATGCTGGCCACATGACCCAGAAGCTGTACACCGGCTCCCTCGGCCAGTAAAGCGAGATGAGCGCCGCAACCCCAGAGTCGTCCGCGACTGGACCTAATGGTCAGGGGTCCATTTACCTTTACCTCTTCCCGATCTCCAGAGGCAGGAGTAAAATATGAGGCCTAAGGGTCTGAGACAACAGGGCTGGGGAGGTGTTTTTTGCTTAGCAGTTGCTATCTGCTGCACTCCTGGGACACAGTTTGACTCTGCCTCAGACTGGCAAGCTACCACCTTTTGCCCCTTTCTGGTATCACTAGAACTCACCCTTATGCTACCAAGCGTCCTCTTCTGATCTGCCCTGTATGTCACACCAGGCTGTGGGTGTTGTTGGCGACAGTCTGAGGCAGGAGCAGGTAAGAACCGTTTGACACAGTGTGGCAGAACAGGCCAAGGGTCAATCCAGAAGATCAGAAGCTGGAACTGGGTAGACTCACCAAGCAGGAGGAACCTTAAGAAGGCACAGGGGCTCCACTCGCCCTCAGCTCACCTAGGGACTCATCCAGACTTTCAACCAGGTTTTATCTGGATTGACATTTGCTTTGCATTAGTGCTGAAGAGCTGGTTTTCTGGGGGAAGTGGCAGGGCAAATGCAAAACTACTCAGACCTGTGCACAGAACAAGTGGGAAACCGCTCCAGCCCTTGCTTTCTAGACATGGGACTGTTAGAATTCCTGCTCCGTGATTGCAGTCATGGGATTTTTGTCTATCACAAAAATTTTGTCTATCACAACATTTTTGTCTATCACAGTGTTACTGTGTTCCGTGAAGTGGGACTATTGTCCTTTGTTCTTTCTCTTGGCTGTCTGATGCTAGAGAGAGAGGGAGCCATGTTGCAGTGCTCCGTGTGTGTTTATATGTCAATAAAGTAGATTAGCCAAAATGCTGAGTTCATAGAATCATAGAGTTGGAAGAGACCACAAGGGCCATCGAGTCCAACCCCCTGCCAAGCAGGAAACACCATCAGAGCACTCCTGACATATGGTTGTCAAGCCTCTGCTTAAAGACCTCCTGCTGAGGTCTGTCCCATGAACTGAGCAGACTCTGCGGATTCCCTAAGTGTGCCGGTGTCTGTTGGCACTGGTCGCTGTGATGTTCGGGCTGAAGAAAGCTTTTGAAGCTCCCAAACGGCCAGGAGGGAGAGAACAGGCCAGTCGGGCATGTGTCTCTGCCAGGGTCCTACTCAAGTGTAGGACGAGCTCCTGACAGGGACAAGCAGAAGTGTGGACGAGACCCTAATTTGCCTTTCAGGATCCAATTTAGTTGCTGTCAGTCGATTTTTCATGCTGTTTAGGGTTAGTTCCACACACACACACACACACACACACACACACAGCTTGCTTTCTTCTTTGGCAAAGGAATCTGTTTTGCGAAAATAACAAGGACATCTAAGCCATCCCTTCTTTGATGAGGGGCACTGAGCATCCATGCTGTGCATAAGAAGGAAGACCAGGCTTGCTCACAGAAAGGCCATGTTCCAGCCACTCTGGTGTTGCACATCTGCTGCTTTTACAACACAGAACGTTGACCGCAAGCCCAATGGCATGTTGTTTGTCTGCCCTCAGAGAGCAAGTGGCAAAATGGCCGCCACTGATGGTGGCAAAAGGGCAAGCAGGAAAAGACAGAGGATTTGTCTTGATAAAGGCCCTGAAAGAAGAAAAAGGAAGGGAAGCAGTAATGAGGAAAATGGCCGCAGGAGAGGAAGGACCTCCCTCCAGAAAAAAACCCACAAGGCAACCAATCAGCCTCATTATTTCAAAATGCCCATATAATCAGATGAATTACGCCAACCGTATTCTCAGTGCATTCCAAATATAAGGTAACAAAGTCACAAATCACACATCACTTTGTATAAAAAGAAGGAATGCCCTAGTTGAGAGACTCACACACAAAAAATCAAGGACGTTATGTATGGAAGTTGATTTAACAAGTGGAAAGAAGCAATTCATGAAATGAAACGGTCCGCATTGTTCAATAAATCGCGAATAGTTCCTGACATGCTGTTATGTCGCTCAGCTTCTGCCAATGGAAGAACGGAGAGATTAATTATTTGGTTCCACATTAATTGCTTGGGTCAATGGGATGTTGGTATATTTACCTATTTGAACTACGCTGCCCTATTCATGAGTCTCTTCAGGAAAGTGCCACATCTTTTTAACGGGTGTAGCTTCACCATACTAGCATATTTACAGAATTAATTGTCTCCATTTGCTGCAGTCTCCTGCATATATAAGACCGAAATAGAAAGCAGTACTTTCTCCTTTGCAGAACCTGCAGGAGATATTTTCTGCCCCATCCAATGAGAATGTCATATGCGATTTAAATACTGTAGTAGTGCAGTGAAGGAGGAGGTGCTCTTTTGAATTTCAATGCTATGTGTGGCAGAGTGCTACAGATTTCTCCTAACGTAAGAAACAAGCTACCCTTTGTTGCAGGATTATCTCCCTGCCTTCATGAGGTTGGGATATTGCACTGCTACGTTGGGCTGGAGTTTGTGAGGAGACACAGTATAGCGGAAAGGGAAAGAAAGGACCTTTTGGATCTCCCCTTGCCCTCGGCATCAAAGATGGTCCCAATGAAAGGTGGGAGGTGAACCAAGGCTTGTTGGTTGGATGGTCGGTTTGTATTTCTTATTCACCCTTCACCCCAAGGTTACAATAAAATCTACAATGACAAAATAAATACAACAGTTACAAGCATCAAACAAGTGTAAAACATATATAAACAGCTAAAAAATAGTACAAATACAGACTGGATGAAGTAGTAGTAGTAATTATTATTATTATTATTATTATTATTATTATTATTATTATTATTATTATTAATTTATACCCTGCCCATCTGGCTGGGTTTGCCCAGCCACTCTGGGCTGCTCCCAACAAAATATTAGTTCGCCTGTCTTCCCAGGTGACGTGTAAAATTTTTTGGAGACACCGTTGATGGAATCTTTTGAGGAGTTTGAGATGGCATTTATAAGTGGTCCATGTTTCACAAGCATACAGATGGAGCGTCTCCATCCCCATCGTTCAGCCCAGACACTGAGATCCAGCACCGAGGGCCTTCTGGCGGTTCCCTCATTGCGAGAAGTAAGGTTACAGGGAACCAGGCAAAGGGCCTTCTCGGTAGTGGCGCCTGCCCTGTGGAACGCCCTCCCAGCAGATGTCAAAGCAATAAACAACTATTTTACTTTTAAAAGTCATCTGAAGGCAGCCCTCTTTAGGGAAGTTTTTAATGTTTGATGCTGTACTGTTTTTAATATTCAGTTGGAAGCCGCCCAGAGTGGCTGGGGAAACCCAGCCAGATGGGCGGGGTATAAATAATAAATTATCATCATCATCATCATCATCATCATCATTATATATTATTATTATTTCATGCCTACTCTGATCTTGACCCTTACTTTTGCAGCCTGCAGATGGGTCTGCAAAGGAGAGGGGATATCAAAGCAACCCAACT